>NW_027185665.1:1065451-1089695 GCF_028583685.1 Petaurus breviceps papuanus
GGAAGGAAGGAAGGAAGGAAGGAAGGAAGGAAGGAAAGGAAGGGAAAAAAAGAGAAAAAGCAAAGGAAGAGAAAAAGAAAGAAAGAGAGAAAGAAAAAAAAAGAAATAGCCCTTGTTCTCAAAGAGCTTATAGCCTATTGAAGGAAGAAAACACACAAAAGAAAGGCAAAAAGGAATGGGAGAAACGTTCCTGCCATAGGGCCATGGTTGTGAAGTCCAAAGGAGTGCAGCCAGATAGAAAATGAAGACACGATTGTCCTGGGCACCTGTAATGTAATGCCAAGGAAAGGCAACTTCCCAAGGTTCAAAATACCAGCATAGGTGCTCTCCATTTCACTCAGTAACAAACCAAGAACAGAGAAGATCAAAACATGACATCATTCAAAATGCAGCATTTACTAAGTGTGATTAAATAATCTCCAAGTACTACAGCATTTACTAAGTGTGATTAAATAATCTCCAAGTACTACCCCACCCCAGGACCTTCCAATCATTCAATCAATTACAAAGTCCCTGTTCTAAATACTACTCCACCCCTAGGCTGTACCTTCATTTAGTCCACCACAAAGCCCCTCTTCTCAAATGGAGATTAGTTTCCAAACATAAGTAAAGTACATTCATTTGTTCAACCATAGAACACAAAAAGGTCAAAAGTTCCCCACCCCTGGATCACAATTGAATCTACCCCAGAGTTACATCAAGTTTAAGCACAGCACTTAATACCCAAATGGAGGTCTTTTCTTCATCTTGACAGGAGGCAAGTTCTCAGCAATCTTAGTTCCTGGGGAGACAAGGCTTAGCAAGGCCACAAGATACATTGCCAGTCCCTTCATGAATTCATCCTCTGTAGAACAGTCCTAGAACCCCTGAAAACATTAGCAAAACCCTCTCCCAGGATTTCTGTTAACATACAACAAGAAAATCCTTCTTCAGGGCTTCTGAACCAACAGAAAGGTTCCCAGACCCCTGCAACAACAGCACTGTCCTTCACCAGTGGACAGTATTCACTCTCTGTCTGCAGGACAGTCTCAGTAGCTCTGAACCAACAGAAAGATTCCCAGACCCCTGCAACAACAGCACTGTCCTTCACCAGTGGACAATATTCACTCTCTGTCTGCAGGACAGTCTCAGGAGCTCTTAGCCAACAGCCAGGTTCCAGGACTTCTTCAACAAAAGGACTGTCTTTTACCAGTGGACAAATCTGGCAAAACAACATCAAAACAGACAGACAAAGTACCAGCAAAACAGCCATGTCTCCTCAGTCCTTGGCAGCTCAGGGGGCAGGTCTCAAAAGTCCAGGGCAATTCAAAGTGGCCCCCAGCAATTCTCTCAGTCTCTCTCTCTGCCTCCACGAGGTGCTGCTTCCAAAAAGTTCTTCTGCCTCTCTCTTGTCTCTCCAAATCTACGTCACCAGCTCCTCCCAGTTCAGGACTTTCTTTTCACATCAACAAGTCCATCCCACAGGTGGGATTAACAAGCTCTGGGTTTTAACACAATCAATTTGAAAACCAAGCCAATACAGGGGAATCTTTAATTGCCATTACTATCACAGCACCCTCCTTAAATGGAGGGTCTAGAAGAACTCTCCATTTCCATTCTTTTTTTTTTTTAAACCAATCGGGGTTAAGTAACTTGCTCAAGGTTACACGGCCAGTTATTTCTGGGTGTGGTGCTGAGTATCTGAGCCCAGATTTGATCCCCAGGTCATCCCAACACTGGAGCCAGTGCTCTTACCCGCTGTGCTACCTGGCCGCCCCCATTTCCATTCTTTTCAATAAGAGGGAGGTATGATGATGAGGTGTGAGTTCCAGGATTGAAGTGACCTAGCAGTGTAGTTCGGGGTGTCATATGTGCCTGGCTGGAAGGGAGGTAGAATCGCTATGTCTAGTGTCTCTACCCCCTACTCTTCTTCAGTGGAGACTTTACTTCCTGCTAGGAGGGAAGGCAGGGAGTTGGGACAGAGTCTGGCTACTGCTCTGCTCTCCCAGAAAGAAAGGGTACTGAGCTATAATTATATCTCTCTGTTCCCTTAAACATTATTATCCAGGAAATGTAACTCCTGATTGGGGCAGTAAGGTAGTGCAGCGTATAGAAGACCAGACCTGGAGTCAGGAAGACTCATCTTCTTAAGTTCAAATCAGGCCTCTGACACTTACTAGCTGTGTGACCTCAGACAAGTCACTTAACCCTCTTGGCCTCAGTTCCTCATCTGTAAAATGATTTGGAAAAGGAAATGGCAAACCACTCCAGTATCTTTGCCAAGAAAATCCCAAATGGGGTCACAAAGAATCAAACCCAACTGAAATGACTAAACAAATAAATAAACAAAAAACCTTCTGATCACTATTTCCTAATAGAGTGAAGGAGAGTTCCAAGTTTTATATCCAAGTCTTGACACCCCTCCCACCAAATTTCAGTTCCACAATGAATACACTATAGCAAATACCAAAAAAAAAAAAAACCAACCATCTATCCCAGTCAATGACAAAACAAATAAGAGAAAGTATACATCTGAGAATACATGCCAGACAAAACAAATTGAAAGAGCTCTCCTACTGGGAGTAAGGTAACTTACAACCAAGAAGAGCTCTATATCCCACCTAAGGGGAAATTCTTATACATCAAGTATTCTTTTGATATGTATAGAGTATTCCAATAATCTTTTGTAGAGAGGAACATGTAGGCATTATCTATCATGGATTTTTTCTTAATTGTCTTTTTTTTGTTGAATAATAAGGCCCATGTTTTGTTTTGTTCTCAAGTGCTTAACATTCTTTAGTTCAGGTATCTTGAGAATCAGTGTATGTTCTTAACATATGACACTTCCAGAACAAACCAGCTCTCTCTGTATGGCCTGGTCTAGCTGCCTCTGATGCCATCTCTATTTCCTCATGCATATACTGTAGACTTTGATAATAGGTCTAAATGTGGTCTGTTCCATTGTTACTGATGGAGGATAGCCTGTCATAGTAATCTTGGTGCATCTTTTGTGGTTTTTGTCTGTTATCTTTTTTCCACGTTATACTTAAGTTCTGTTAGGATTTTCATCCCTTAATTGGGTCTCTTGCCAAGCTTTCTTTAAACTGCCTTTTCCTTCTACCACATCTTGCTGTTTAATAAGATAACACAAGTTACAATCTCCCTTCTTCTTCTGTAAGATTTTACAAGTTAAAAAGTATACATTTTTAAGAGTGTTCATTCAGTTTTATATTTATTGAACAAACATTTATTGATAACTTCCTACATGAGTGAAAAATGTTTCAGTAATGAAGTTGGACAGCTGTTAAACTATAAATGATTACTCAGTCCTGTCCCTATAGTAAGGCGTTTTATATATGTGTGTGTATGTATTAATATATATATGTATTTATATATATTTATACATATATATATGTATTATGCTATAAAATTTTTCTTTGTATCCAGGGTGCCATGATTTATTCCTACACTATTAATTTCTCCCTTATATCTTGTGAGTTAAGCCATTGCTTGCAGATGAACTCTCTATGATAGGAAGGTAATAGGAAATAAAAGTAACATGACAAAATACTCTAAACTTTCCTTTGAGTAAAACCTTTTTCAATTTTTCAATGATGAAGTTATTTCATATTCTTAATCACTGGAATTCAGGTCAATTCAGTAACTATATATTAAACCCCTACAGTTGAGCACAGTTCAGGTAACTAGGGGATATAGAAAATTTAGAAAAGACATAGCCCTCAGTCCTGTGGAGTTTCTTACAGAAATAACTACAATACAAAATCTGAAGTTCTGTAAGACTAATAATCAAAAATATCCTCAGTTTTTATAAAAAAATAATTAGAAATATATACCTAATTGAATGCTTTGATACAGTTTACATTGAACTAAATAAACAAGAAAAATTTGTTATGATGTAATATCATTTAATGTTCCTCATTTTGCCAGAAGGTGGTAGCAAAGGTATTTAGTCTCACAGCTATGACTACTATTTAAGCTATTTCAGAAGCATCTGTATTTTGTGACTGGGGGTGGGGTGGGGGTGGAATGGTACATTGTTGTCCTTATTTTCTTGTTGAATTCTAAAATCAAAATCACACAAGAAATAAGTTAGTTTGATTTCTCACCATCCACATTTTGATGTAATAAAAAGCCAGTTGAATTTGTTCATCATTTATTTTAAGAGTTTGTCTTAAGACTAGTTTCCAAAGTATCGATTATGGTGACAAACCTCTGAGAAATATCAGAAATCAAAGTGAAAGATTTTAAATAGTAAATGGATAAAGGTAGTCATGAGTCTTAATTTTTTCACAGTGGCCTGCCAAATGATATTAAAATATTAATGTCATTCTACACATTTAGAAAAAAATATTTGGGAAGGATAATCCATGAGAAGAGGAAAATAATTTCAGTAATTTATTTATACCTTTAATATTTTTGCTTTATATTATTTTTTTAGTTTTTTTCCAGGCATCTAGGTAGTGCAGTAGTAGAGCCTTGGGTCTGGAGTCAGGAAGACTTGAGTTCAAATTTGACCTCAGACACTTATTAGTTACAATTATACATAGTCAAGCAAAACAAATTCCCTCAATGTTCATTTATATATATACTCACAACCCCCTTCACAGTGGGCATACCCATACATATATATGTATACATACATGTATATATATACACACACACACACATATATATATATATACATATTCTATCACTATTTGTATTATATATGAACCTTTGATTCCAAGAGAACTCACATGGCATTTCCCACAAGCCTGAATGTATACTAGGTCAGACAGAAACTCTCTTGGAGACAGAAATGATATTCTATTTTTGCAATGGAAGAGTGATCTCTGACTAGTACCCTCCTCTCTCCTAATGCAAGTGTAAAAGTCAGCTGTTTATTTGTCTATACTGGCAAGGACAAAGCAAATCTTTTAGGAAAGCCTCTTTTGGAAATGTAGTTGGCTAATTCAAAGAAGAAAATGGAATTAGTCACGGGAGAATAAACAAAATAAAATAGTTTTGTTGATTTTCTTATACAGATATATCTTTGGCATAGGAGAAAGAGAAAAAAAGTATATGGTGAGGAGAAATATATAATGGAATAATACCTCCCTTCCAGCCAGGCACATATGACACCCTGATATCCCTATAATGGGAGTGAGAGGAGGAGAAAACCTTGGAAGGGTTTCACTTAAATGAAACTTCCTGATTTGGTCTTTATGATTCTGTGATGCTCTTCTCATTGAGCAACCTCCCTTTGGTTCTACTATCTCAAGCTAGAGTCTTTAAATTCTGGAAGTTTCTCGGAATTTCTGAAAGTGTGAGTTATACCATGTGGGAGACAGCCTGTTGGAGTGAAAAGAAGGCTAATGTAATGTCACTTGCTGAATGTGTGAGCTTGAGCATGTACTTGGCATTTCTAATTCTCAGTTTATTGAACTGTAAAATGGGGATAATATTACTCACAGATCACATAAAATTGTGAGATATAGTGTTTTGTAAATTCTAAAGCGGTATATAAATGTGAATTTTATTATTGCCAGTCTGCTTAGTGGACACTTTTCCTTGACAGTTTATATATACGTTTAAAAATACAGTGGGAATTTACATACTGCTTTCTCCATAAATTAAGTAAATGTGAAGTCACAACTGAGAAAAAACTATTTAAATAAAAGGATGGAAAGTTCAAGAAAGAAAACTCTGACTCAGGTATCAGTTTCTTCCTGAACTGTGGGAAATTCCCTGACACCTCTTATGTGAGCCTTAAGAAGATGGGTTCTCCAGAGGTTAAACCATTATGCAATATCATTTTATCCTACTGCCTTTTAAAATATTCACATGTTCTAAAGCAAATGGAAATACATTTGAGTGAGTTCAAGTATATAGTACTGACATTTACAACTCTAAAATGACTCTAAGTTATTTATTTAATTTATTTCCCCTAGTATCTCCTCTTGTGTATAATCTATGGTTAAGACTCCAAAGCTATTGGTTTTCATGGCTAGGGTTTGTTTTGGGAATCTATTAACAAATCACTTTTTGGCTATAATGGCAAGCCAGAAGTAGTTCACACCTTGTTTCAGTTCAAGTTTCTTTTGAGCCTTGTATCAATCAACTCTGTTAAGAAACAGAATTGTGAACCCCACAGCTTGTGAACCCTGGAGCTCATGAACTCCTGCAACAGGAAGGGGAGGAGCTAGTGACCATGTCTAAGGAGAGGCCCAGGTTAGAGACAGCAGAACTGAGAAGAGTACTCTTGTGGTGGCAGAGTCAAGAAGGAGAAAACTTGTGGTATCCCGGCACTCTGTTTGTCTGTTCTCTCTGTGTTGATGGTTGTTTATTATACTTTGTACAGAAGCCCTGGGACCTTACTGGAAGCCCTGAAAGAGGATTTTCTGGTTGTTTGTTTACAGAGGTCCTGGAGGAGGGTTTTGGAGGGCCTGGGACTTCACTGATGATTTGTGCTGACCTCTTGGATCTTCTTTGTGGGTCTGTGTTGATTTCTATGTTGATGATTTTTGTTAAGTTTTCAGACCTTGTTGGTGGGTCTGAGTTGATTTCACAGACAGATAGATAGTGAATTGATGGTGGTGCCAGCAATGTATATGAATATTAGTGTGGCTCTGTCAAGCTTTTTCTTTCCAGAAACAGGAACTGTGAAGGACTTGAGGTAGACTGGACACCGTGAACTTCAATATGGAATGGGAACTGGACAGAGGACTGGACAAGGATCTGGACAAGGAACTGGGAGCTGCCTGCCTTTGAACCCAGGTGACAGTTGGACCTGGGACCATGGAAGAGGAACCATGGAAGCTGAGAGCCAGCCTTAAGTCAAGCTGAAAGAAGACTTGGATACTGTGTACTGACTGAGAAGATTATGATTTACTGTGACCTAGGGGTGGAGAACTTTGACTTTTGTACTTTGTGATTGAATTAAGGATTTTGTGATTGACTAAATGAATGTACTTTGTTTAAAACTCTGTGACCACTTTGGTGAAAGCTATGTGGCCATTTTAGTGATGTTGTTGAGTTGTGACATGATGAATGCTGTATTTTTATTTTCTGTGATAAGTTGTAACATTGTGAATGTTGTATTTTGATTTTCTATTAATGTTTTGCCCTGATTTGTTATTGAATAAATAGAGAGCTCACTGTACCATGTAATCAGAACCTTGAAAGCTATTCACAGCAGAAGTCCTCTGGAAAGTTGCTTGTGTATGGCTTTATATTGGCTCATTCCTCAATTCAGGGTTTCCTCAGGGAACATCAGAACATAGCTCATGTCTGGATCTCTACATAAAAAGGAAAAGAGCTTGTAGATCCTTTGTAAGCACTCAACAGATAATACGTAAAATATTGGAGTCTTAGTAGAAAACCACAAAAGACACTGATGTCCAAGTGCATAAATGCAATTCTACATCCCTCTCTAGTGGGCTGCCATTTTTTCCAGGGCCCATTCTAGGATTGAGCCCCACTGAAAGCTTTTGAGGTCACTGAAAAGATGACTCTTTTCCACTGTTAGGATCCCCATGCCAAGACCACCTCTCTCTTTTTACTCCTCCCCTTTTACTATTAGGAGATACCCTGTTTTTCAGAGCTAAGACCCAACAAGCAATCTGTGTCCTGAGCTTGGCATAACGACAATCCTTTGTGCTCACCCTCTGGATGAATTCTGCCTCAGTAAAATCCCAGAATTGTTTCACAACAGCCCCAGGTGGTCCGTGACCTTGGACAAGCACCTGCACATCTGTGGTCTAGGCATGAAGCCCTGCCACGAATCAGTCTTGTCTCATTATTGCTGTTACCCATCATTCTCAGGGCTACAGATCACTGCATAGTCATTGCTATATGTATCAAGAGTTGGCTTCGCTAAAGGGGGTCTCCTTCTAGATTAGGTCCTGGCATATGTGCCTAGTTTCTCTCCAACAATGGAATAAAGAAAACTTTTTACTTATTACCACTGTTGGCCTTATTTTTAAATTTCATTTTTATTTTATTTCTTAGGACTAACTGTGGTTGTGATAACCTGTATGAGCTCTTTGATATTTTTAAAGTTAACAGTGATTATATAACCTTTTGCTCATTTGTTTTCAGACTTAATACCTTATATAATTACCCTGTGGTTTAGTCCAGCCATCCCAAAAGGAGAAACAGCTGGGACTTGCTCGAGAACTGCCTTTGTTCTAGCTTTCAAGGTCCAGTTTTCTTCTCCATGTAATGGTTCCATCCTTTGCTACTACTGTAATTAGTTTTATCTCTTTTTTGACCCAGAAACTAGGTGTTTACCAGGAATCCATCTTCTTGCCTAGAGTCTTGCTCCAGGGGCTTCTCCAGGGCTCCAGCCATTGCCTTGGGTCTTTCCCTGTGGCCATATGCCTGCCTCCCTGGCTACAGTCCAGAAAATTGACAGTGGATCAGTTATTCACAGTAACATACCAGGGTATCTAGAGCAGGAGAGTCCACACATCATTAAAGAGATGTTATGAATGCCAGAAGAGTCTCAAATGTGGAGTCAAAGATGCTGTTTATTTCTTGTAAAGGGACCTGTCTCTGCTGACAGAGTTAGAGCATCATCTTATAACCTTGGTTACCTTGACTAGGGTCCTCTAGGGCAGACCCTTTATATAGAAAATACCCTTAAGTCTTGTCTTTCTTGCTATATTACTTCTTTAGTGGACTACTCTCTACAGACCACAATGGTAGGCAAATATCTAATCAAATCAATACATACATATGCACACACATGTATATGTATGTATTATTTATTATGTATATACAGATATATATGACTAATCATGTACTATATGTATTCATGGTCATAATTTTACTTACCAACTCTCACTTAATTGGAATTAATTTTATAATCTATTTGAAGGATTTTAGAGATTATATAATTTCAGATACCTTTAGGCCCAAGGCCTTCACTAAATGAAAGGTCTTTTGCTGCCAAACACTCACATGAAGTTATTAACATCTGTAGAAATATTTTAAAATAACATACAAAATTAATTTATTTCCATGTAAGTTTCTTTGTAGGCAGCATGTCATAGAGAACTAGACTTGAATTCAAGAAAATTTGGGTTCAAAAATCTTTGGCACTTAACAGCTGTCAATTAGCCTCTCTGTGCCATAGGCAACTTAGTAGATAAATTTACTATCATAGGATGGTGATTAACAGGTTCCCTACATTGGTAAAACTTCAGATCCTTCCATATTTACATAATTTAAACTAATTCAGATTTTCCTTACTCAGTCTTTAAAGGCTATTTAAAATAGCCTGATAATTTATACTCTGCACTCCTGAATTAAACATCTAATTAAATATCTTTGTCTCTACTCAGAGAGAATAGGTATTCATACTGATATTCAAACTATCACACACAAAGTTTATTACCTAAAGACCAGACATTAGATTGTGCAATGTTCAATGCTAAGACTTTTTTTTCTTTGTATTATATAATCATCTGTATTATAGCATCATCATTTTTTTTTGTTCAACTACTTTAAGAAACAACTTTTATTTGTATTGCGGAATTTTGGCATGTTTCTTAGTGATAACTCACATACCCTGGTGATTGCCTTAAGAATGCTGTTTTATAATGTTTTTTGATATGGTGCCAGTAATGTTAAAAAAAAATCCCCCTCAAACAAACATAAAAAACCCAGGTTTAAAAAAAAAAGCCGTAAGCAACCTGAGCCCCCAGAAGGGGAGATTGGAAAACCTAATCCAGAATGAGAAAAGAAGTCATCCTTTCTACCACACTTGTGAAAGTTATTTTTTTGTTGAAATTATAATTGTTATTTTATTCTGACATAGTTAAAAACCTTGCTAGTCCCAGCATAGGACAGAATTACATTAAATTATTTATACATATGCGAACCAGACTCTTTCGTAGAATACTAAAGCTTTTCTGAAAATTAAGTCCTATTATACAAAAATGATTATATTACTGTTTTTATTTCATATTCACATAATTATTTTCTGGAGTTTTTTTTTACAGTTTTTAAAAAATTTATTTTTAGTTGACAACATTTAATTCCACAAGCTTTTGAGTTTTAAATTTTCTCCTCCTCTCTATCCCCCTCCCCAAAAGGACATGCAATCTGATATAGGCTCTACATATACATTCATATTAAGCATATTTTCCCATTAGTCATGTTGTAACAAAAAAAATTATAACCAATGGAATGAACCGCAAGAAAGGAGAAACAAAACAAAACAAAAAAGAGAGAGCAAATAATATGCTTCGATCTGCATTCAGACTCTGTAATTCTTTCTGTGGATGTGGATAGCATTTTCCTGCATGGGCCTTTTGAAGTTGTCTTAGATCCTTGCATTGCTGAGAAGAGCCAAGTCTATCAAAGTTAGTCAACACATAGTGCGGCTGTAACTGTGTACAATGTTCTCCTGGTTCTGCTCCCCTTGCTCGGCATCAGTTCATTTAAGTCTTTCCAGGTTTTTTATACTCAATTATATTCATATACTACAACTTGTTCAGCCATTCCCCAATTGATGGGCATCCCCTAAATTTCCAATTCTTTGCCACCACAAAAAGAGCTGTCATAAATATTTTTGTACATGTGGGTCCTTTCCCCATTTGTATTACCTCTTTGGGATACAGCCCTAGAAGTGGTATAAGTGGGTCAAAGGGTATGTGCATTTTTATAACCCTTTGGGCATAGTTCCAAATTGTTCTCCAAAACGGTTCAAACAGTTCATAACTACATGAAAAATGCATTGGTTTTCCAATTTTCCCACATCTTCTTCAGCATTTATAGTTTTCTTCTTTTGTCATGTTAGCCAATCTGACAGGTGTGAGGTTGTTTTTTTGATATTCTGGATCTTTTGTTCTCCCAAATGAATTTTGTTATTATTTTAGGGCATTCTTATTATAAGTAAACTACTCTGGTGAAGATATTATGAAGTAGCATAGAAACAATTTACAATGTCATGATGAAAGAATTATGAAATAGATTTTATACCTTGGATAATGTTTATATCTGGGCTTTAAAATACCAGATTGTGGGGGGGAAAATTACTCTGTCAAATATTTGTATTTACCATGCAAGAACTGAAAAACAGTGAAGAAAACAAACAAACCATAATGCCACTGAAACTCAATTCCACAAACATTTCTTAGGTGCCTACTATGAGCAAGGTACTATGCTGTGTGCCAGGGACAGAAAATTGAAACATATATGGATTTCTTTGTCTTTATTACTAACATTGTGCTAGGACTGGCTATCTAATGGAGAAGTATATGTACAAAAGTAAAAGTCCAAATCTATTACAATCAATATTATTTATTCCAGTATCCTCATTTTGCAGATAAAAAACTTAATCCATTATAGCTAAAAGGACTGGCTCCAGGTGTGTAATAGTAATGAAATTTAAAGATCCCCCTGTATTGGCTTGGTTTTTGGTTTGATTGTGTTAAAACCCAGAGCTTGTTAATCCCACTTGTGGGATGGACTTGTTGACAGTGAAAAGAGAGGGCTGGACTGGGAGGAGCTGGTGACTTTAGAGAGACACAAGAAAAGAGAGAGGCAGAAGAACTTTTTGGAAGCAGCACCTTGGAGGTGGAGAGAGACTGAGAGGATTGCTGAGGGCCACTTTGAATTGCCCAGGACTTTTGAGAGCTACCACCCAGAGCTGCCAAGGACTGAGGAGACATGGCTGTTATGCTGGTACTTTGTCTGTCTGTTTTGATGTTGTTTTACCAGATCTGTCCACTGTTGAAAGACAATCCTGTTGTTGCAGAGGTTTTGGAACATTGCTGTTGGTTCAGAGCTCCAGAGACTGTTCTGCAGACAGAGAGTGAATTCTGTCCACTGGTGAAGGACAGTGCTGTTGTTGCAGGGGTCTGGGAACCTTTCTGTTGGTTCAGAGCTCTTGGGACTGTTCTGCAGACAGAGAGTGAATTCTGTCCACTGGTGAAGGACAGTGCTGTTGTTGCAGAGGTCATGGAACCTTGCTGTTGGTTCAGAAGCCCTGAAGAAGGATTTTCTTGTTGTATGTTTACAGAAATCCTGGAAGGGGGTTTTGCTAATGTTTTCAGGGGTCCTAGGACTGTTCTGCAGACAGAGAATGAATTAATGAAGACACTGGCAATGTGTCTTGTGGCCTTGCTAAGCTTTGTCTCCCCAGGAGCAAAGATTGCTGAGAACTTGCCTCTTGTCAAGATGAAGAAAAGACCTCCATTTGGGTATTAAATGCTGTCCTTAAGCTTGTTGTAACTCTGGGGTAAATTCAATTGTAATCCAAGGGTGGGGAACTTTTGACTTTTTTGTGTTCTGTGATTAAACAAATGAATGTACTTTACTTATGATTGGAAACTAATCTCCATTTGAGAAGAGGGGCTTTGTGAGGGACTAAATGAATGTACAGCCTAGGGGTAGAGTAGTATTTAGAAGGGGTACTTTGGGATTGATTAAATGAATGTAATGTCCAGGGGTGGGGTAGTACTTGGAGATTATTTAATCACACTTAGTAAATGCTATATTTTGAATGATGTCATATTTTTATCTTCTCTGTTCTTAATTTTTCACTGAATAAAATGGAGAGCACTTATGCTGGTATTTTGAACCTTGGGAAGTTGCCTTTGCTTGGCATTACAAGGTGATATAATTAATAAGTGTCAGAACTAGGACTCAAACACAGAGCTTCAAATTCTGAGTTCAATGCCTTTTTTGTTTGTTTTTCCTTTTTTTTTCAGAGGGGGAAGGCAGGGTCAATTGGGGTTAAGTGATTTGCCCAAGGTCACAAGGCTAATAAGTGTTAAGTGTCTGAGGCCAACTTTGAACTCAGGTCTTCCTGACTCTGGCGCCCACTGTGCCACCTAGCTGCCCCATTCAATGCCTTTTTGACTACAGCACACTTCCAACAATTTTAGAAATATAGAATTTGAGATACCACGAGGACTTCCCAGTGAAGAAGCCAAGGCAATTAGAAAGTCAGGAATGCCATTCAGGGGAGAGATCCAGGCTGAATATGTATATTAAGAAGTCATTAGTATAAAGATGATAGTTAAAGTCATGAAAGTAGAAATCAACAAGGGAGAGAAACAAAAGGGTCAAAAATAGGCTTCTGAGAAATATTTATAATTATACAAAAAGTAGTTAAGTTCTATTTCTTTTCAAGCTGAGAACACAATTCTCAGCCTTTTCTTTACTTCCTTCATCACCTGCAGTGCCTGGTCTTAGATTTTGGGGAAATTAGCCCAAGGTGTGGTTCATTTTCCATCATTTTATAATAATTCTCTTCTTTTCCTTAACACTCAGCCAGAGTCAGAGACATAGGATAGAATTCTGTCTCTGACCCTTAGCTGTGTGACTTTGGCCAAGTCACTTCCCTACTATGGACTTGAATTTCCCTCCGTAAAAAAATGAGGTAGCAGCATGACCAGTGACAGCCATAGTGATGGCATAAAAACAACCTGGCTTCCAGTACACACACTGTGACATATACTGGTTATGTGGCCTGGGTCAAATCACTCTTGGTACATCAGGCTACTTCCTAAGACTGTAATTCATTTGAGTGTTGTGATCTGCTTTGGTAGGGAGAACTTCCTTACAATGAAATCACAGGTGTGGACACACACATACACACAAACACACACCCTCCTGCACCCTCCACAAATACAATGAGGCCTTTAAATGAATAATCTTTAAGCTCGTTCTAGCTCTAAATCTATGTTCCTATAATCTGCATGATTTGTTTACTTAGATGAATGTCATCAGTGTGGTTACTCCTCTCCTTCTACCAATACATGTTGCAACCTAACCCTCATCCTGCGTGATTATTATCCAGATCCTACTATAAACCACCACAGAGAATCTACCTAATGAACTAACGACCTTCCTGTAGGTATTTTAACATTTTGTGGATACTAGTCTATCCATTTATCTCTTGTTACAGTACCAGCCAATGTCCAATCATGCATTTCTTTGAAGGTACATTTTATGCCAGCTCTTGCCTGTAAGTCATTGTTTTTAATTTGCTGCAGCCAATTTATAAGATATATATATATATATACATTATGTTGGACATCATACTTTCAAGTGCTTGATGTAACCTGGACAATAAGATTTCTTCATCACTTCCTGTCTGAAGTGCCGGGCTAATCTCTTTTAAATGACTATGGATCTCATTGGGGAGGTCCTAAAATGTTCTGGAAATGAACAGACTCAATACAAGATCAATTAGAAGCAATAATATCTGGAAGACCTTACTTGTGTCATCTATATTCTCTGACTTGTGGTGTCATGGTTATTCTGTACTTCTCTGACCACCCCTCAGTCATCATGAGACTTCCTGTGTAATATTTTGAACTGGATGTCCCATATGTATTTCAATCAGTCAGTCAGTTATAATCTATTAAGAACATACTATATAGTAGGTACTGTGCTAAGCACTGGAGATAGAAAGAAAGGCAATAAACAGTCCCTGCTGTCAAGGAGTCACATTCTAATGAGAGACAGTACACAAAAAAAAAACTATAAATAAGATATATACAGAATAAATTAAGGATAATCTCAGAGGGAAGGAATTAAGACATTTAGTCTTTTAATTCAGTTTTCTTTTATTTTCATGTTTACTTTCTTCCCCCACCCCCACTAAGAAAGTAAGAAAAACAATTTATTACAAATACGCGGGTGTGCACACACACACAACACACACACACACACACACACACACACACATAGAGTTGACCTGAAGGTTTTGTTAAAGGAGGCAAATAGGATAGGGGATATATATTTATATCATTTGTTCCCTTGAAGCTAGCCAAATACATACATGTATGGAGTCAGATACAATTTTTTTTCCATTTTTTTTTCTTTTTGGTCTTAGATTTATTTCCATAGTTCCTTGAGTTTCAAATTTTCTCTCTTCTCCCCCCTGCCCCCATGGTGGCATACAATCAAGTATAGTATCTGCAAATACTTTCATATTAGACATTAGTCAGGTTATAAAAAACATGGAAATCAGATGGAATGAACAATGGGAAAGAGGAAACAAAACCTAACAAGAAAAAGAGCAGGTAGTTTGCTTCAATCTGGGTTTAAATTCTGTTCTTTTCTAGATGTAGACATCTCTCTCCATAATGAGTCTTTGGGGATTGACTTATAACCCTGGATTGCTGAGAAGAGTCCAGTCTATCAAAGTTGGTCATCACACATATGTTGTGTCTGTAATTGTGTACAAATTTCTCATGGCTCTACTCTTCTCACTCAGCATCAGTTCGTATAAGCCTCTCCAGATAAATATGAAGTCCATCTTCTCCTCATTTCTTATTGCACAATAGTATTCCATAACATGTATATACCACGACTTATTCAGCCATTCCCCAATTGATGGGTACACCCTTAATTTCCAGTTCTTTGCCACCACAAAAATAGCTGCTATAAATACTTTTGTATATGGGTCTTCTTCCTGCTTCTATGATCTCTTTGGGATACAACTTGGTATTTCTGGGTCAAAGGGTATGAAATTATTTATAGCCCTTTGGGCAAAATTCCAGATTGCTCTCCAGAATGGTTGCATCAGTTCACAACTCCACCAGCAATGCATTAGTGTTTCAATTTGTCCACATCCTCTCCAGCATTTGTCATTTTCCTGTTTTGTCATCTTAGCCAATCTGACTGGTGAGATGTGGTAACTAAGAGTTGTTTTGATTTGCAGTTCTCTAATCAATGGTGATTTAGAGCATTTTTTCATATGCTTATAAATAGCTTTAAATTTCTTCCTCTGAGAACTGCCTGTTCATATCCTTTGACCATTAAGCAATTGGGGAGTGAATTGTATTCTTGTAGATTTGACTACATTCTCTGTATATTTTAGAAATGAGTCCTTTATCAGTGACATAGGTTGTAAAAATTCCCAATTTTCCACTTCCCTCCTAATCCTAGTTACATTGACTTTGTTTGTACAGAAGCTTTTCAATTTAATATAAACAAAATTATCCATTTTGCATTTTATAATGCCCTCTAATTCTTGTTTGGTCATAAAGTCTTCCCCTATCCACAAATCTGACAGAAAACTATTCCTTGCTTTCCCAGATTGCTTACAGTATCAGCCTTTCCTCATAGATCATGCACCCATTTAGACTTGATTTTGGTATATGGTGTTAGATAATGGTCTATGCTCAGTTTCTGCCATACTATATTCTGGTTTTCCCAGCAGTTTTTGTCAAATAGTGAGGTCTTATCCCAAAAGCTGGGGTCTTTGGGTTTATCAAACAGTAAATTACTGTAGTCATTGACTGCTGAGTCTCATGTACCCAATCTATTCCATTGATCCACTAGTCTATTCCTCAACCATTACTAAGTAGTTTTGAGGACTGCTGCTTTATTGTACAGATTAAAATCTGGTATACCTAGTCCCTAGCATTTCTTTTCATTAATTTCCTTGATATTCTGGACCTTTTGTTCTTCCAAATGAATTTTGTTGCTATTTTTTCTAGCTCTATGAAGTAGTTTTTTTTTTGGTAAATTGATTGGTATGGCACTAAATATATAATTCAATTTAGGTAAAGTTGTCATTTTTATTATATTAGCTCGACCCAGCCATGAGCAATTGATGTCTTTCCGATTAGTTAGATCTGACTTTATTTGTGTGATAAGTGTTTTGTAGTGTTTATATAATCCTTGGGTTTCTTTTGGCAGGTCAATCACCAAATATTTTATAATGTCTACAGTAACTTTAAATGGGATTTCTCTTTCTATCTCTTGCTGTTGAATTTCATTGGAAATATATAGGAATGCCGAGGATTTATGTGGGTTTATTTTATATCGGGCAACTTTGCCAAATTTATTTATTGTCTCAAGTAGTTTTTTACTTGATTCTCTAGGATTCTCTAAGTATATCATCATATCATCTGCAGAGAGTGATAGCTTGGTCTCTTCTTTGCCTAATTTGATTCCTTTAATTTCTTTTTCTTCTCTAATTGCTACTGTTAACATTTCTAGTACCAGATTGAATAAGAGGGATGATAGTGGACATCCTTGTTTCACCCCTAATCTTATTGGAAATGCTTCTAGCTTATCCCCATTAAATGTAATACTTGCTGATGGCTTTAAATAGATGCTACCAATTATTTTAAGGAAGGCTCCATTTATTCTTATACTTTCTAGTGTTTTTAATAAGAATGGAAGTTGTATTTTGTCAAAAGCCTTTTATGCATCTATTGAAATAATCATATGGTTTTTGCTAGTTTGATTGTTGATATGATCAGTTATACTGATGGTTTTCTTAGTATTAAACCATCCTTGCATTCCTGGAATAAATCCTACCTGATCAAAGTGCATTATTCTTGAGATAAGTTACTGTAGCTTTTTTTGCTAGTATTTTATTTAGAATTTTTGCATCTATATTCATAAGGGAGATTGGTCTTTAATTTTCTTTCTCTGTTTTGTCTCTTCCTGATTGAGGTATCAGTACCATATTTGTGTCATAAAAAGAATTTGGTAAGACTCCTTCTTCACTAATTTTCCCAAATAATTTGTAGAGTATTGGAATGAATTGTTCTTTAAATGTTTGATAGAATTCACTAGTAAATCCATCTGGCCCTGGAGATTTTTTCCTAGGGAGTTCAATTTCTTTTTCTGAGATGGGGTTATTTAAGTAATTTACTTCCTCTTCAGTTAATCTGGGCAACTTATATTTTTGTAAATATTCATCCACTTAACTAAGATTGTCAAATGTATGCACGTACAACTGGGCAAAATAATTCCTCATTATTTTTTAATTTCCTCTTCATTGGTGGTAGATTCACCCTTTTCATTTTTGATACTCATAATTTGGTTTTCTTCTTTCTTTTATCAAATTGACTAAGGTTCTATCAATTTTATTGGTTTTTTCATAAAACCAGTTCTTAGTTTTATTTATTAATTCATTAGTTTTCTTAATTTCAATTTTGTTAATCTCTCCTTTGGTTTTCAGTATTTCTAATTTAGTATTTAATTGGGGATTTTCAATTTGTTCTTTTCAATTGCATACCCAATTCATTGACCTCCCCTTTCTCTCATTTATTCATGTATACACTCAGGGATAATTGCCTTTGCTGCGTCCTACAAATTTTGGTATGTTGTCTCATTTTTCTCATTCTCTTGTATGAAGTTACTGATTGTTTCTATGATTTCTTGTTTGACCCACTCATTCTTTAGGATTAAATTGTTTAGTTTCCAATTAGTTTTTAGTCTGTCTTTCCATGGCCCTTTTTGCATATGATTTTTATTGCATCATGATCTGAGAATGACGCATGTATTATTTCTGCCTTTCTGCACTGAATTGTGAGGTTTTTATGTCCTAGTACATGGTCAATTTTTGTGTATGTGCCACATACTGCTGACAGGAAGGTATATTCCTTTTTATCCCCATCCAGTTATCTCAAGAGATCTATCATACCTACCCTCTATAAAATTCTATTCATCTGCTTAACTTCTTTCTTGTCTATTTTGAGGTTGGATTTATCAAGTTCAGAGAGGGGGAGATTAAGATCCCCCAGTAGTATAGTTTTGCTATCCTTTTCTTCCTCTGATTCCCTTCCCTTCTCCTCTAGGAATCTGGATGCTGTACCGCTTGGTGCATATATGTTCAGTAATGATATTGCTTCATTCTCAATGGTGCCTATTAGCAGGATATAGTTTCCTTCTTTATTTCTTTTATTTTTTTTCTTTATTTATTTTAATTAGATCAGTTTTTGCTTTTGATTTATCTGAGATAAGGATTGCTAGCCCAGCTTTTTTTACTTTAGCTGAGGCGTGATACATTTTATTCCAGCCTTTTACCTTTAACCTGTGTGTATTTCTCTGTTTCAGATGTGTTTCTTGTAAACAGCATGTTGTAGTATTATGGTTTTTAATCCATTCTGCTATCTGCCTCTGTTTTATGGGAGTGTTCATTCCATTCACATTGATAGTTATGATTATTATCTGTTTCTTTCCCTCCATCCTATTCCCTCCTCTGTTTATGCTTATATTTTTCTCCACTTCTCCCTTCCCCTCCTTAATAGTTTTCCTTTTGACCACTGCCTCCCTCAGTGTTCCCTTATCAGCCCCCCTCCCTTTTCCTCCCCTTCCCCTTTACTTCTTCCCTCCCTTCTAACCACCCCCCCCTTCATAGCTCTTTCCCTCTTCCTACTGCTTGTAGGATATTTTTATACTTAATGAAGTTTTTTATTTCTTTTTCGCACCAATAGTGACAGGAACAAATCTCACGCCAAGCTCCTCTCCCTCCCCTCTTTCCCTCTATTATGATACATTTTGTGTCTCTTCTCCATAGAGTCCTATGCTTAACTGGTTGTGTTATTCCCTCCTTGCACCAGACCCACTGGGGGGAAAGCCTCATATAATACTCATCTTCCTCCTTTCTTTCCCTCTGCTATATTGTTTTTATGCCTCTTTGTGTGGCATAATTTACCCTTTTCCACTTTATTCATTCCTCTTCTTCCATTGCAGTCCCTTTGTAGCCCTTAATAAGATTTTTTTATGATCATTTTGTGTAACTTATACTCATACCCTCTACTTGTCTATAAACAGTTTGCTCTTATTAAACGTGTGTGTGCGTGCGTGTGTGTGTGTGTGTGTGTGTGTGTGTGTGTGGGTGGGTGGGTGTTTTCCTTGTTTACCTTTCTATGTCTCTCGCGTCTTGTAATTGGAGTTTGAATTTTCCATTGAGCTCTGGCTTTTTCATCAGGAAGGTCTGGAAATCTGTTGTATCATTGAATGACCATCTCTTTGCCTGGAAGAATATGTTTAGTCTTGTTGGGTAGGTGATCCTTGGTTGTAACCCTAGCTCTTTTGCCTTGAAAAAAATTGTATTCCACTGCCTCTGATCTTTCAGTGTAGAGGCTGCCAAATCCTGGATCCTCACTGTGGTTCCTTGATATTTGAATTGTTTCTTTCTGGACGCTTGAAGTATTTTCTCTTTTACCTGGTAGTTCTGGAGTTTGGCCACAACATTTCGAGGACTTTTCAGTTTGGGATCTGTTTCAGGAGGTGACTGGTGGATTCTCTCAATTTCTATTTTAACCTCAGATTCTAGTATCTCAGGGAAGTTTTCCTTGATGAGCTCTTGGAGGATGTTGTCCAGGCTCATTTTTTCATCATGATTTTCTGGTAGGCCTATGATTCTCAGATTATCTCTCCTGGATCTGTTTCCCAGGTCAGTTATTTTTCCTTTGAGATATTTTACCTTTTTTTCCAATTTTTCATTCTTGTTGTTTTGTTTGACTAATTCTTGGTTCCTCATAGAGTTATTTGCTTCAATTTGGTTGATTCTAGCTTTTATCAAATTATTTTCCTCGGTTAGTTTTTGGAGCTCCTTTTCCATATCACACATTTTTCTTTTTAAGGAGCTGTTTTCTTCATCATAATGTTTTTCTAATTTTGCAATTTTGATTTTAAAAGAATTATTCATTTTGTCTTCTATCTCTCTCATTTTGTTTTCAAAGTTCCTTTTGAGCTCATCTAGGAAAACTTTCTGTGCTTGGGACCCATTCCCTGTTGAGGCTTCAGCTGTGGGTGTGGAGTTAACATTGTCTCCCTCTGAATTTGGTTCCTCCCTCTGAGAATAATAGGACTCCAGAGTCTTTGTCTTTGCAGTCTGCTTTCTATCCATTTTGAGGCAGGGTTCTAGCCATGCCCTTCCTCTAGGGTTCCCAAGCCTTTACTATTTAGAGTTTTGTCCTGGGGCAATAATTACTGTTTTCAGGGTGGGGGCAGGGTTGGAGCATCAGGGATTCACTCTGCCATCCTGGTCCTTGGAGGTCCTGAAAAGGGCTTTTTAAATTTCTGGGCTATGGAGTGGTAGTCCCAGGAGTATTTTCTGCCCCCTGCCAAGGACCCTGCATTTGATTCTTACGTTGCTCTTTCCAGTCCCAGCCCTGCATTGATAGGCCTGGTAATGGCCCTTGTGATTGGTGGGACAACTTGCCCCCCTAATTGATCAGGCCTCTGCATGCCGAGCCATCCTGGCCTGCCTCTCTCCTCAAATAAAATTTTGGCTGCCCTAAAAAAGGATTGAGAAGGCTTAAATATATATTTAGAACAATCTCAACTCAGGGTCTTTATGTCATTCAAATTTATGATCTCCATAAATGTTTAACCATATTTTGAGAAAGGAATTTTCTTAATTGAATAGGTGGTAAATATAATAAAATTGTCAATTGAAATTATGACCCAGGACATCTGTGCTTTCTTTACCATTAACATGCCATAACATAATATATGTCCAAAAATATTAAGATAAGAAAAAGTCCCATTATTCAAGGCCGTGTCTCAGGTTAAGGGTCTCATCCTTAATGGTCATAAACAGAGGGAAAATGCTCTTAAATCAGCCCCATCTGGCCTTGTTGACATAGGAAGAGATATTCTCTGAGTTTACACAGAGAACAAAGAAGCTGTTTGACCAGGCTCTTCTTCTGGTTTATTAGTTCAGGCTCTGGCCCTTATTGAGGTTATTCAATTGATATTAAATGATTTTCTATATATGTATATTGACATATATGTGTGTGTGTGAGCAAAATAAATCCCTACATTAGCCACATTGGATTACATACTTCCTTCAATCTGTACTCTTGAGTCCTTTACCTCTCTATCATGAGAGAAGTCTCATGCTTCATCATGAGTCCTCTGAAAGTGTAGTTGGTCATTGTGTTTATCAAAGTTCCTAAGTCTATCTTTATAATATTGTTGTTCTTGTATAAGTTTTTTTCTGATTCTGCTTACTTCATTTTACGTACGTTTATAAAAGTCTTCCCAAGTTACTTGGAAACCATCTGCTTCATCATTCCCTATAGCACAATAGTATTTCATCACATTCATATACCATAACTTGTTTCACTGTCCCCCAATTAATGAGTACCCTTTCAGTTTCCAATTCTCTGCCACCATAAAAAGAACTTCTTGAAATACTTTGTGCATATTAATTTGCATATTGGGTGTATACAGTTTAATAGCTTTGGGGGTACATTTCCAAGTTGCTTTCCCAAATGACTGGACTCGTTCACAGTTCTACCAACAGCTCATTAATGTACCTATATTCCCATGGCTCTTCCAACATTTGTCATTTTCCTTTTTTGTCAATTTTTGCCAATCTGATGGGTGTGAAGTGGCACCTCAGAGTTGTTTTAATTTGCGTTTATCTAATTATTAGTCATTTAGAGCATTTTTATATGGCTATTAGTGAATTGTATTTCTTCTTCTGGAAACTGTCTATTCATATGCTTTGACAAATTATCAATTGGGGAATGGCTCTTATTCTTAGAAATTTGTATCCATTCCCTATATATCTTGGAAATAAGACCTTCATCGAAGAAACCTGCTGCATCCCCGCCCCCTACCCCAATTTAAACTCCTAATTTAAGCTGAATGAATTTGCTTATGTATGAACTTTTTAATTATGTGTAATCAAAACAGTCCATTTCACCTCCTATGGCCCTCTTTCTCTTTTGTTGGGGCATGAACTCTTCATTTACCTATAAATTTGACAGTAATTTCTTCTACGATCCTTTAATTTGTTTATGTTGTCATCCTATATATCAAAATCATGTACATATTTGGAGTTTGTCTTGGTATAAAGTGTGGGATATTGGTCTATGATTACTTTTTTTTCCAGGCTGCTTTGCAGTCTTCCTAACAGTTTTTGCCAAATAGTAAGTTCTTGTCTCTATTGCTGGGGTTTTCAAGTTTATCAAACTAAACTATTAAACCTGTTTCTGTATATTGTATACTTAATCTTTCCTACGGATAATTCTCTCTATTTCTTACTCAGGACCAAATTATTTTCTAATTTTGGCTTTGTAGTATAGTTTGAAACATTGTATTGCTAAGCCACCTTCTGGAAGGCACTAAGATTAAGGAAGACTGTGAAAGGTTTCCTGTATAAGATGAGACTTCAGCTGGTACTTGAAGGAACTCAGGGAAGTTAGGAGGCAGAGATGAGGATGGAATGTAGTCTTTCTGGGCATGGAGGGCAACCAATGCAAATAGTCAGGAGATGGAGTATTGTGTTCTAGGGACAGCTTGAAGGCTAGTGTCATGTATGTAGTGTTATGTATTGCATGATACATAAATAGGAATATAGTGTAAAAATACTAGAAAGGCAGGAAGGGATGAGGTTATGAAACTCAACATATAAAAAATAGTAACTCATAATACTTCTCCATTCTTCTATCAAACCTTCCTATTTCTGTAAAGTGTGCCACCAAGATTTTATTAATCCAGGTTCACAACCTTAATATCGTTCTCATCTTTTTTTTTATTTAACACAAATTTTTTATTGATTCATTTTGTTGTAATATAAGGTGCTACTCTATCCCTAACACTAAAATCCTCTACAAAATTCATTCCCTGAAAAGTTAAAGCAAAACCATCTAAGAATGATTGACTGATAGTAAATATCACTTTCCAGTTTTACAGTTTAACAGAAAGAATATGTTCTTTAACTATTTCATATTTACACTATCTATTGTTTTTGACTTGAGGTCATTTTTTACATTGTTGCAATCATCATATATGGTTCTTTCATCTTTTTTCTTCAGCTTGTATCACTGCATGGTCTTGTGTTTCTGAAATTTTTTTTCATGGTTACTTGCAATGAAATAATAGTCCATTACTTTCATAGGGTATAGTTTTTTCAGCTGGAAAAAACATGTTGGACATGTTTTGTTTCTAGCTTCTTTTTTTTTTTTTACACTGAGCACAATATTTATTCATCAGCTTAATTTTTAAAGGATTTCCCAACTAAGGACATATTATTCTTTATTGTCAGTATACTCATCAGTCTAATCCCCTCTATTCATCTTTATTTTTTTATTTTAATTTTTTTTTTGAAAAAAATGATTCACATTTATTTATGCAGCATTTCCTTTTTTTATACTGGAATTCCTCCATGACAGTCTGATGCATTATTGTGCATTATTACTCTCATTTTAAAGATGCAGAAACTAAGAATCTGAGGCAAGAAGGAACATGATCAGGATCACACAGTAATCATCCCAAGGCAAAATACAAATCTGGACGTCTTGATTACAAGTCCAGAACATTTTCCAATACACCACATAGCCTGTCAATCCATTTAGATGTTTATAGTATATAGAGAAAGGGTTCATTAAGAATTTTGATCAATTGAAAGACCAAATATGATTCCAGAGGGCCTTCATTTTAACTGTCATCTTTTATATATATATATATGAATATTTATATTTGAATATTTGATTTTAAAACTTTCAATTCCAGATTCATTCCCTTCCCCCCC
>NW_027185665.1:1090095-1092738 GCF_028583685.1 Petaurus breviceps papuanus
CGCCATCTTGGCTCCGCCCCCGATATACCATTCTCATCTTCTTACTCTCCCTTGGCTAATTCACTTGCACATCTTGTCAAATCTACCTCCCCAACATCTTTAGCATCTATTCTTGTCTCTTTATTCAAAGGGCCACAATCCTGGTTCAAATATTCATCATTTAAAAATCCTTCTAATTGGTTTCTATGCCTCAAATCTCTTCTTTTTGCATACTTGACACAGCTGTCACAGTTATTTTTTCTGAAGTACAGGTCTGACCATGTTCTTATCTTACTCAATAAGCTCTAATTGTCCCTTATTATTTCTAGGATAAAATTTAAATGCCTTAGTTTTTATTTTGGCAGGATAATAAGACATGATGGCCATGTTTAATTTTGCATTTTGAAGGAAGTACTATACATACACAGATGCTGTTCCACCACCAGGGCAGACCAGCATAGATAAGCATGTTTAGAAGTGGTTGTCACAAGATATATTGCTAAGCAAATATTTCTGTGACTTGATATTATAGACACTCCTGCTACCCTACCTCCATTTAGGGCTATTCTTGTGGTACTAAGCTAATGACTCTGGATTGCTCTATAGGTCCTGCCTTTTTGTTCAGTCAAGGCCTCTGGACTATACTCTCTGGCCTTTGGCTATGACATCTGCTGTGTTGGATAAAAAAATCTTGAGAGCCATAAACTTTTTAGGACTAAGTTAAGTAGAGCTACTAGTAGGAATAGAATCATTGGGATCTTTAAGGCTAAGTTAAGTGTAAACATAGGTACAACACACATAGATCTTGAAAAAAGTATGAATTGAGCTTCTTGGTTAAGTCAAGGAAGAGAAATAGAGAGTGAGCCCTTTGGACCAATTGTGAGGGTGGTTTGGAAGAGGTGAGATAAGGCTGAAAAAAATCTCACACAAAGTTCTTTACAACATTCTGCTACTTTCATATATCCCAAAACAAACTATGGATTCTATTTCTTGTTTTATCACCGACTAGAAAAGGACAGTGAAGTTAAATATAAAGATATTCAAATGAGAAAGTCTATAATGCAAATGGAACTGCATGGCAAAGAAAAGACTATTAGGAGAAGGTATATATTGTTTTGGTTAATATAATGCCTAAAATAGATGGCATATCTAGACATATTTAGTAACAGCACTTCACATAGACTCTAAGCTCAGAATATTGAACTGAGAAACTCAAGATATTTTAGTGGTATAATGGAAGCAATATTTGTTAATTCTCATTAATTCCATGGTGTTTCATAACATTGCCTTGATCCTGGAATCTTCTTTATGCTATTAATCATCCCTGCAGACCACAGGAAATTTTTCCATGTATGAAGATCATGTGACTCCACATTTACTATTCTGAGGACTTTATTCTTCTTTTGTTTGTGTAATAACAGTGTCTAATACTGTTGGTCTAAAATACTGCACTTAGCGGTAGGTGGCAATATCTAACATATAACATATTATTGTGTGAAAATTCCTTAAGTTAAAAGTTTCAGGTTTTTAAAGATAAATTTGTTCTTTCCTTTATCCAGTCTATAAATTTGAAATCCTGTATGTCATATTTACCTAAGGTAAATATTTTAAAGATGTTTCTCCATTTTAAAGATGCAGAAATAGAATAGCTTTGTTCAAGGTCATAATGGCATTTTGAGACTCCTGAAAATAAGGCTATGACATTAGCCTATCCACCTTTTCAATTACAGCACATTGCCTCATCCACTATGAAGCCACAGTTGCCCGTCTAGGCTGATTCAGTGGCATTTAATGATATCTAACACTGGCCATTTGCCCTCTGGATTTGGATCTTAAAATCATGGCCAAAATCTTAGCAACTAAAATGGAGGAGAGCTATCAAGTAGACAAGATCAGGTACCAGATGGTCTTGTGTGCACAAGTTATTCTGGATGTGCCCTGTCACTTGATAGCAGCCAGATGACCTTCATCAACTAATATACCAGGCGCCCTGAAGTAAGTTGAGAACAGGGAATTTGTTTTATCTACTGATTTGGAAAAAAAATATTTGGAAAAAAATATTATCTGGAACACAGACAAGCATTCCACTTGCCTGAAGCCATAAAGTTTGGCAAGTTCTATATCAGATGCCTAAAACTGTTATATAACTGCCTAATTTAGGTTGAAAATCTGCCAGGTAGAGCTAAGTACATTTCTTAGTTCAAAAGTACCATTACATTGTTAATACTCAATAATTATGCAATAATAGTAATTTCCATTGTCTAAATTCTATTTAGAGTTACTGAAGAAATGCTTTAGACCATCAAAAGTCAACATTTTGCTCAGAAATTACATGCAGGTGGTTTGGGGAAGATACTCATATTTGCTATCAGAGATTATACTTTTTAAAAAATCTATAAATCTAGCCAGTACTTTTTTTCTCAATCAACTCCACAAATCAAAAAAGGAAAATTTTTATTCTTTTTTTTAAAAGCCATTGGGGTTAAGTAACTTGCTCTAAGTTACACAGCCAGTTATTTTTGTGTGGGTGCCGAGTATCTGAGGCCGGAACCAATCCCAGGTCTCCTGATGCTGGGGCCAGCGCTCTTACTCACTGTGCCACCTGGCTGCCCTGAAAATTTTTATTCATGAGATTTCCACTTTCTGTAGATATCCTTTTAGATT
>NW_027185665.1:1092838-1151262 GCF_028583685.1 Petaurus breviceps papuanus
TATTCCCTGATTTATGTTGCATGTGTTGGTTTTTAATTTAAAAAAAAAATTTTTTTTTTTTGCAGGGAGGAAGGCAGGGCAATTGGGGTTAAGTGACTTGCCCAAGGTCACATGGCTAGTAAGGGTTAAGTGTCTGAGGCCAGATTTGAACTCAGGTCCTCTTGACTCCAGGGTTGGTACTTTATTTACTGGGCTACCTAGCTGCCCCTGGTGCATATGTTGTTGCAGGGAGGAGCATTATATTTGAAATTTACTTTAACTTGTTTAAATATTAAGACAATCCTAAAGGACCCATGATGGAAAATGTTATCCACCTCCAGAGAGAGAACTGATGAACTCTGAATACAGAATGAAGCATTTTTTTTACTTTCTCCATTTTCCTTTCTTCTTTTTTTTTTCGTCTTTGTTTTCTTTTGCAACATGGCTAATATGGAATTTTGCATGTCACATATATAACTGATAGCAAACTGCTTGCCTTTTCAAGGAAAGTGGTGGAGCAAGTGGGAGGGAGAAAATTTGCATGTCAAAATGTTTACATGTAATTGAAAAATATTTAGCAAATAAAAATATTTTAAAATAGCTATCACAATTTAAATTAAACCGAAAGCAATTATCTCTTCAATTATATAGACATTGGTGCACAGCATTGTGGTAGGCACTGGTGATACAAGGCTTAAAAATTACATTGTCCCTAAACTCAAAGAGTATACAATTTATTAAAAGGGTGAGATGTGCATAGATAAGTAGAATACTAGTTAAAATTTGATTAAATAAAGCAAAATTGACTAAGAGATTTTTTTTGCTTTTTTTTTTTAGAGGAGGTTTAGAGCAGGGCAATTGGGGTTAAGTAACTTGCTCAAGATTACACGGTTAGCATTAAGTGTCTGAGGCTGAATTTGAACTCAGGTCCTCCTGACTTCAGGGTCAGTGCCCTATTCACTGCACAGCCACCCCAGAGATTCTTGAAGTAGAGGTCAATCCTGTCTGATCAGATCCCTCCTGGAAGGGGAGATCATACATTTGTACTTGACATAGAAGGATTTAATAGGCAGATATTAGAGGCTTAATATCTGTCAGAATTTCTTTCTGTCTCCCTAGGTAGGTTAGTCTACCTCTTTCCCTAAGAGGGAAGAAAACCATCTTCAAGATTTGATTATCTCAAGGGAATAAAAGACCTTTCTTAAGTTCTCAAACAATATTAACATTTCTTCTTAACCACCTAAAAGCATAAAAAGGCTCACCTTCATGGTCCTAGAGCTCTCCAGACTCCAGAAGGTATTTCAAGGTTGATTGAGTCATAATTGAGTCTGCTCTGCAGACCAGGTACTATATGGAAATAAAGGAGGCTAGCATCTAACCAAGCTAAATGCTCTATTTTTATTGAGTAACTTTTTAATATTATGGCTAAGTAAACTTCCTCGTATTAACCTTTGTACAACATATGAGTGTCTCAATTTATTGCAATATCACTCTTAACTACGAGGAATCTAATATGAGTCAGGCCCAACCTATCACAAGGGTGTGTATAGGAAAGGAGTCCATTCCAGGTATTAGAGTTGCCATGTTGTAATGAAAATGGAAATTTGAAGATCTTCCTGCCCCTTATTGGACATAGGGGAGTTTGAAGACCTCCTCTGCTTTGAAAGTAAACTCTGCCCCCTGATAGGCTGGATGTAGTCACATGGAACCTGTGATGGGAGGAGTTTGCTGAAGAGAAACAGAGCACATAGGAAGCTAGTCAGAGCTAGCCAGAGGATGGGGGAGAGAGGACACTCATTAAGGAGATAGAGAGGTTTGTGAGTAAATATTGATCTTATACTGGTTTGTGGGGAAGTTAAAGGATGCTGTGACTCTCAGCATTATTATGGTTTCTGAATATCTTTGGTACTATGATGGAATCAGCTTACTGGTTTTGGGATTTGGTTTTCTGGTGTCTAAATAAATGCTTCAATTCTATCTTCTATCTGGAGAGTTTGGTATATTTTGTGATTGAATGTTATGAGATACTTAGAGTCACGGTCTTTATCACTGTATCATGGATGCTGTAAATATTGTATTGGTGCTACACATGTACAAAAAAGGCAGGAGAGGGCAAGATGGCATCCAGAAATAGTACGTAAACCTATACAGTATTGAGTCAAGGTGTCAACCTGCAGGCCCACAAGACTCCTGAGTATTGATGAACCAGATTAAAATTAAACCAGAAAATATTCAACAAATAAATTAAAATAAAATAAAACATAGATGATGTTAATATGTGGTCTTCTAAGTCAATAGGTACCCCACAGTGCTTATATATGGTTTGGTGGTTTCCATTTCTATTTGAGTTTGATACTGCTGGTATAAAGCATATGAAAGAGCGTAACATGAAATAAGACTTGAAAGATAGACAGATTATGAAAATGTTGGCCTTAAAAACTAAGCTTGGGGAGCCACTGAACATATAAAACTCACCTTCTTAATTATCCATATAGATTTTCATAGTGTTTGAAACATATGATGCTTCTGAGTGGGGGTAGGGTAGGGGGAAAAAGAACCTTTTTGTCAGAACTGAGTTGGAAGTGGCTTAAGGCCATATAGCCTGTACAGGTAGATTGTATAGAAATACAATATATGGTTATTTTGAATTCTGAGAGTAAAAGAAGTCAATGAGTTGGAGTATTAGGCCAAACCTGAGGATATAGGTAAAGTTTGGAGCAAAATAGTGCTATTCTAATGTCCTATCCAGGAAGAGTAGTGGGATGATCAGAACATGCAGGCTGATTGTCAGTGTTCAGATGTTAAAGACAGACAGGTCACAGATGGACGTAGAATATAAGTATTTGGGGATTTTGCCAGGATTCTGGGTTTAGATTCAATATAAGAAAACAATACTGTCACAATATCCATATCAGATGGATAAATATACATTAAAGCACAATCAAACTATGAGCATTGGTTTTCAGCATGCCCTCAGCTTCAGTTTTAAGTAGCATTTCTAGTATGCGGTAGAACTCCTAATAGAGGTATTGGTGGCTACTAATATCTCTAGATATCTAGAGGTTTTTTATTTTTTGAGGGCAATTGGGGTTAAGTAACTTGCCCAAGGTTACATGGCTCATTTTTTGTGTGGGTGTTGTGTCTGAAGCTGGAACTGAACTTGGGTTCTCCTGACTCTGGGGCCAGCGCTTTTCTCACTGCACCACCTAGCCTCCCAATATCTAGAGTTTTAACAGCCATGCTTGTATGGAGCAAATAATTTCTGGGCTACCAATGAAACAGAAAGCTTAATACAAGGAAATTACTCCCAAAGTGCTGGAAACAAAAAGGGCAAAATGCAGCTAGAATCCACATAGAACCCACAGAGAGAAATCTCGCATTTAACTCAATAAGAACTGTAGTGATCAAACTTAAGAACTTCAAAGACAAATAAAAAAAGTCAGGCAGGACAAAACCCTTCAACTATCAAGTTAGATCAAGTAAAATATTTGATTACTTTTTTGATTATGAGAAAATAAAGCAAAGATTGGAAAATGATATTCCATGGAATATGAGATAACAAGGTGTACACAAAAATAACATTGTGAAAAATTGAAGCCAATTATGAATGAAAAAAAATATGACCTTTTTGCCAAAGGGAAGAATTTGAGTCAATCTCCAAAAGTAGCCAGTAAGTTATGAGAAAGGTATTTAACATCCAAACATATCAAAAGAATGAATGAATGATTTAACCAACAAATATTGATGCAATTATTTTTAATAAGTGGAAAGGCATTAATTATGACAAAGTGGAATTTTTTTTACAAGGAATAGAAGGATGGTTCAACATTAGAAAAATAATGTATATAATTAACCTTACAGAAATGAATACCACATGGCCATCTAAATAAACAGAAAAAACCTATGACATATTAAAAACATTAAAAAGAATAAACATTTCTTTGTTGTGATTAAAAGTATCTATCTAAATCTGGGGGCCAGCATTATTTGTAGAGGAGAAACACTGGAAGCTTTTCTAGGAAGTACAGATATAAAACATGCATGTGTTCTCTCTCTACTGTTACTTGACATTTTCTTATCAAAAGACATTTATTAACTATGTGTCATCTACTATGTTAAGTGTTTGCGTCAGAAAGATTTAAAAAATGTCCTCAGTGAATTTACATATTCTTGAATAAACATCAATTGTTGTGTTTTCTCTATGATCAAATACTAACTCTTCTATTTGACATTTAAAGCTTTTACAACCTGACTCCAATTTGCTTTTCTAAGTTTATTAGACATTATTCCCCTTCATGCTCTAGCTTGGTGCTTCCAAACTGACCTTTAAACAGACCATTCTCTATGCCTAGAATGAACTCTTTTATTACCTCTTCCTTGAAGAATCCCTACCTTCCTTCAAAGAATAGCTCAAATGTCATGCCTCCATGAGGGCTTTCCTGATCTCCCTAGTTGCTAGTGTCTCCTCCCTGAAGTGATGTAACATATGTGTCCACCTTATTTCCCCCTAGAGAACGTAAGCTTCTTTTTGGGGGGTCTTTATTAATTTGTTTGTTTACTTTTAGTTTACAAGATTCAGCTCCACAATTCCTTGAGTTTCAAATTTTCAAATTCCCCTCCCTCCCCTTGCCCCCCACCATGGTGGCATACAATCAAGTATAGGATCTGCAAATACTTTCACATTAGACATTAGTCAGGTTATAAAGGATTGTATCAGATGGAATGGAGAATGTAAGCTACTTGAAGGCATAAACATGGGTTTATGTCCCTAACACCTAGCACAGTGGCAGTTATAACCTAATAAATGGCTACCAACAATCTCCCATTATGCTATTGGGAAACTTCTAACCTCTCCCTCTCTTTCTCCCCATGCTCCACCATGGTTATCTTTCACCTTGTCCATTTTCAGGCTCATCAGAGCACTTCCCAACCATATGCATTCCATATGGTCCTTCATATACCTTCCCTTGTTCCTACTTTGCAGTTTTAGTTCTGAGAACAGGAATCACATCAACACTATTTTTTCTAGAAAGGAAGAAAAACAACATTTGCCCCTTAATTCCTCCTTTCCTCTGACTTACCCATTCAAAACACTTCTCCTTGGTCACTAGGTCACTTTCCCTATTAGAATGTAATCTCTTTGAGGACAGTGACTATTTGACTTAATGGTATTTATATACTTAGCACTTAGTGTAGTCTCTGACACGTGGTGCTGCATAAATACTTTTTTCATTCATTTTGCACTTATGTATTTATTTATTTATTTATTGCTTTTTGGAGAGCAATTGGGGTTAAGTGACTTGCCCAAGGTCACACAGCTAGTTTGTGTGTGTGTGTGTGTGTGTGTGTGTGTGTTAAGTGTCTGAGGCCGGATTTGAACTCAGGTCCTCCTGACTCCAGGGCCAGTGCTCTATTCACTGCACCACCTAGCTGCCCCCAACACTTATGTAATTTTGAATGATTTTAGAAAGTATTCATTAATACTACAGATCTATATTCTTGTTGATGTGATTACTTCTTCCAATAGTGCAAATCTCATTCTTCTCTTCTTATGTGTCTCTTTTCTATGTCTTCTTGTAAATCCTCCTAACTATGGGGTTTTCTTCTAGATCTTCAAATTACACAGTTAACAAGAGACCACATGGACACATACGTTTTCCCTCATTGTACTATCCTTCAGCCCACTCACATTCATCATGCATCTTTCCATTACCTAGCAACTTTAATTCTTTAGAAACTGTGGTAATCTGTTATTTGTATCCATTGTCAGAAGAATATCAGCATTATAAAGAATAGGCCTTTATTTCAGGGAGAATCTTGGAGTCTTAAAGACACTGTGTAGTTTTGTCATTGGAATCCAGGTTGTGCCCCATTTTATTCAACTTTGGGCTTAGCTCATTGTCCACTTGAAATAACTGCCCTGGATGCAGGCACTGATGTGCCAACTCTATAAACTGTTCATCCAACTTCATATCATATCCCAGAAAATTCATCCATTTTCTTATCCCATTGTGAATAATTAGTCTAAATTCTTTTGTGCGATTATGGTTCTTATTCAAGAAACTTTGAAATGTTCCCAGGCTTGATGCAATTAGCAAATATCACTGTCAATCTTGACCATCTGGCAGGCTTCACCATCTATCTGTAGGTATACCACTTCATTTATATTCAACCTTGTATATCCTATAGAACAGTAGGAAACACTGTGGAGGAACATAAATTTCCACTTTATGCTTTGACTAATGTTAATTAAATAAAATTAAATATTTAGAAACAGAGTGTTTTCAATTATTGCCTCTCTTAAGGAATTTTGTGCAATTTTAACATAAACATCAAAGACACATTCCGGCAGAACACCTTTTAAGATGGAATTTTATCCTGCTGAATTAAATGCTACTTTATAGTTAATGAAAAATAACTAACCAAAAAATAAATAACACAGGAATCTTTTATTTTTGTCACCTCTAAATCAATCATGTGGCTACACAGTTGTGCAAGGCTGTGTGTAGGCAGGTATGTGGCACATTGGATAGAACAGTACACCAGGAGTCAGGGAGACAAGTTCAAATCCAGCCTCAAAGAATCACTAGCTGTGTGACCCTAGGTAAGTAATTTAACATTTATCTGCCTTAGTTTCCTCGAGATTAATAGTAGCACCTTCCTTTCATGGTTGTTGTGAAATTAAAACGAACCACTTTGCAAAACTTAAAGAACCATATAAATACAATTATCACTGGGCAGCTAGGTAGTATAGTGGACTCTTCCTGAGTGCAAATCTGGCCCCAGACACTTACTGTGTTACCCTGAGCAAGTCATTGAACCCTCTTTACCTTGATTCCCTCATCTGTAAAATGAGCCAGAGAAGAAAATGGCAAAACACTCTAGTATCTCTGCCAAGAAAATCCCAAATGAGGTCACAAAGACTCAGACATGACTGAAAAACTGCTGGTCAGTATCATTGTGATTTTCTGTAGAATGATATTTGTGAAAACTTTCTTGTTCCCTTCTCATATCTGTATCAAAGATGACCTTGTTATGTGTCAAGACGTTCTTTTTCTTTTTTGCTTTTCTGGAGTGGCGAAGGCAGGGCAATTGGGATTAAGTGACTTGCCCAAGGTCACATGGCTAGTAAGTGTTAAGTGTCTTAGGCCAGATTTGAACTCAGGTTCTCTTGGCTCCAGGACTGGTGCTCTATTCACTGCACCACCTAGCCACCCAGACATTCTTTTTTTTTTCCTGCCTTTTGGAGGGCAATTGGGGTTAAGTAATAAAGTAATGGACACCCGAGATATAACAGGACAGCTAGGCCAATTATGATTTGATAGGAGTGTTTATTAACCAGCCAGGACTGCCTCTCAGACTGAAAGACAGCCCCAAGCTTTCTGTTAGACATAATTTTATAGACAATGTGATTGCTAGCAGCAGAATATGTTTCTAAGGGGTACAATGTCTTCAGCATTGTGTCTATTGAAGCAAAACATTCTCAGTATTATTCCTATTGAAGCAAAGCAATCTCAGTATTATTCCTATTGAAGCAAAGCATTCTCAGTATTATTCCTATTGAAGCAAAGCATTCTCAGTATTATTCCTATTGAAACAAAGCCTTAGTATTATTTCTCCTGAAGCGAAGTGAAGCCATAGTCCCTTAGCAAAGCCTTGGATACAAACATAAACAGACCTGAATCCATGGGAATCTGTGGCATGTTTTTAGCAACACAGATGAAACATTTCTTTACTATTGGAGACTATTAGGTGGTTTCCAAGGAACCTAGTAGGGGTCCCCTCTAGCAGGTTTAAGGGAGCTCTAGTGTATAATTTCTGGTGGGCATTTCAGTAACTTGCCCAAGGTTACATGGCTAGTTTTGTGTGGGTGTGGGTGTGTGGGTGTTAAGTGTCTGAAGCTGGAACCGAATTCAGGTCCTCCTGACTCCGGGCCCCGGCACTTTTACTCACTGCATCACCTAGCCACCCTACCCAGACATTCTTAACAAATATTTATTATGTGCTTACTATGTGCTTCACATTGTGCTAAAAGCTGGATACAAAGAAAGAGGTAAAAAAAAGTCTGTATAGATTATTCTCATAAAGGTTTTATAGCATATTGGTCAGCAGTTATTGAAATTTTCCTCAGCTGCCTTTTCATGGTAGAAATAGCATCAACAATAAAGGAAGCACGATAGAGTGAAAAGTGAGCTGAACTCAAAGTCAGGCAAACTGGTTTCAGATCCTTCCTTGGGAACATAATTACAGTATTTATAGATTTTTGATTAAAGAGTTTGTTGTTAAATTTTCAGAGCCAGCATTTATACCTGGAAATTGGTGAGTGCTACAAATCAGGGCTTGATTTTTATTATTTTTTCATTTGATTCTTTTTGATTTATTGATTTCTTCCTTTGTTGATTGTCTAGACTTAATAAAGTAATGGAGAAAACATTAAAAATGCAGATTAAACTTAAAAGTGTGTCCAAAGAGCCTGTTGTTGAACATTTACCAGTGCACCACTGACCCTCATTATCCTGGGCCAGTCAATCTCTCTGTACTCTAAGTCTAAAACCATAAGTTGTGGAGAAAATTTCTTAGCCGAAGTTCCCTATGCCAATGAAATCACAAGTCCAGTCCCTATCCCTGTCCTAATTATATGCAGGAGTTTTCCCATGCCTTTGATATGCTCCCCACTTTCATGTATATTGAAATTGATCCCTCATTTCCCTGATAATTGTATCATCTCCAGCATGACCTACATCTGCACAGAGAAGCCAGTTCTTCCCACCTTGCCATCTCTACTGTTCTGTGCAACACAACTAGGGCTGTTATGGTGGCTTTATTCTCCCTGATGGAAAGAATAACTGGTTATAATCAACTTACCATGTTTTCCATTTTTCATATGTGTGTTGTCCTCTTTACGGTTTCATCCTTATGCACTCCTTTTCCCATCTTTTTAAAAGATAAGTTTTTACTGGTGTTTTTTCCTTTTTATATCATCATTTTCCCCAGTGTATTTCCCTCTATTGTTCCCAGAGAAACATCCCATATAACAAATATTATTTTTTAAAGAAAGAAAAATAAGGAAAAAAAAAACAAGACTGAAAAAGTTGGAAAAAATGTATGATATGCAATACCTGTGAACCTTCCACCTCTAGGAAGGGCTGGTACCCTCTCCCTTATGTATTCTCTCTGTCTCTCTGTCTCAGTCTGTCTGTCTGTCTGTCTCTCTTGCTCGCTCGCTCTCTCACTCTCTCGCTCTCTCTCTCTGGTGAGGCAGTCAGGGTTAAGTGACTTGCCCAAGTTCACACAGTTATAAATGCCAAGTGTCTAAGGATAGAGTTGAACTCAGATCCTTCTGACTCCAGGGCCAGTGCTCTATCCATTTTGGTACCTAGCTGCCCCTTCCTTATGTGTTATTGGGATAATCTGACATAATTGGCTCTCACAAAGGTACTGGTAGACTTTTCATTTTCCAGCATTTCTATATTCCTTGAGATGATACTGTTCAAAACCTTCTCCATAAGATTTTAGAAATAAATTTATATTTAATCCTGTGTTGTTCTTGGCTGTATATCTAACTCCTTGGCAAGAGGATCAGATGTTTTCTGGCTAAGGCAGTTAGTTTGTTAGGCTGTTTTAGTCTCTGCATTCTGGTGATAGATTTACATCTATTAAATCCCCTTAGGTAATGGTGATCCGTTATGTCAATGGAATGGAATGGAAGAGCATTTATTAAGCACTTTCTGTGTGCCAAGCACCATGTTAAGCACTAGGGCTACAAATAGAAAAGCAAGTCAGCCTCTGTTCTCAAGGAGCTCATATTTCTCATAAGAGGAAACAACACCTAAAGGGCAGATGAAGACACCTGGTAGTCCTTATGGCCTAGAGGCAGGGGTGGTACTAGGGCAAAAAGGTAACAAATTCCCTGTCAAACTCTTCTGATCTTGCTGCTGCTAGAACCTCTGGCTGCCATTTGGGAATGAGGCAGTCTCAGGGAGTCTGAGTCGGAGAAGGACACAGTCTCAATGATATCTGTTTTTCTTTTCCTTTTCTTCCTTCCTTTTCCTTCCTTCCTTTTTTTAAAACTACTTCCTATTTCTTGACATAACTAGATTGGTTAAATTGGACAGGTTGGTTTAATTATGTATCTTCTCATTTTTTTGTATCTCTCCTAACTTGGTGTGCATTTTGATCTTTGCCCTAGTAAGGAAGTGGTCTGTAAATAAACATTTAATTTAGAAATGACTTCCATATTGGTAATCAATCATTTTTTATCTCCTAAGATGTAATCAATTTCACTTGTTGTGATGTTATTTCCTCTTGGGTGGGTACACAAGGTGTCACTCCTCTTAAATCATAATAATAAACAATTCCTGTAAGTTCTACTCCTCCAATACTTCTTGCATTTGCTTTCTTCCTTTCTGTTTTCATTGCTACTACAATAATATCACCCTCTTTCACTATTTCCATAGATTCTTAACTGGTCTCTTGAATTTAAATTTCTCCCTGCACCCTCAATCTCATCTACCCCACTCAATCTATCTTTTACATAGCTGCCACTGTGTCTTCTGCCTCTCATCTCTCTTATTGAAGAAAGTATTCATGATTTATAGGTGTAAAACTTGGATTTAGTCAACAAACCTTTAGAGTCCTTTGTTCCTTTCTCCTGAACTGTATATTCCAACTTTTTTTTTTGCTTGAGCCCTTTTCCCTTCTAACATCAATCTCTACACACACCTTTGCCTTGAAATCACCAAGTACTAAAGTAGTTTTTATTTGAGGCATTTTATCTAGTTCCTCATAGAATGTCTCTACTTTCTCATATTCTATAGCATGTATCAGCACATAATCTGACAATTTCTTCATGGTATTTTTTTCTACAAATGCTCATTCAAAGAACTGCAATACGAGATGATGAAGTGTCACATGAAATAATGGTTCTTGCTTTTGAGCCCATAATGAATCTAACCTATTCAAGTCATTTATTTCTCTCTCCAAGGAGTACTCATGAGCTATCCTTCCATTTGGCTACAACTTCCTTTATCCTCTGACTCCATTTAAAGAAAGAATGTCAAGATTGATATAATTCCATTATTCTCGGAGTGTGTGGACATATGGGTCTCCAGACCAATGATCTCACAGAGTACAATTGTTAAGTTTATGATCCTTTCAGAGAGCTCATCTATTCTTATTTAGCCTCTCTTGGTTTAGCATCCAGATTTCCAATTCCTTCCACTGATTAAGCTATGTTAGCCTTAGGGTTAAAGTTCAGTGTTCTTTTCACCACATGGAATACACTGCCATTTTCACCTGGAAAACTGAAGGAACACTGAAACTCTGAGGATTGGAACTTGGAGAAGAGAAGACTTAGGGAAGGAGGTATAAATGGTGCCTTAAAGTCTTTTAAAAGATGTATGTGGGAAAGGGACTAGACATGTGCTGCACAGGTCTAGTACCAAGCAGCAGAAATTACATAGAAGGAAACCAGCTCAATATAAGGAGCTTTATAGGTTTTGTAAGTTTAGAAAAAGTAAAGAACCCCAGAAACCACTTGATTTGAACCTCTCTTTCTATGTATGTAAAGAAATTACCACTCAGATATTGAGTGATTTGTCTAGTCAGTCAGTAAGTGTTAGTTAGAATCAGGATCTGAACGTAGATCTTTCCTAGCTTCAAGTGCTGTTTACTTTTCACTACACAGCTAATCTTCTTTTCTAAGAATTGTAGTATTTTGGTCATTTTTCAGTTGTTTCTAATTCTTCATGACCCTATTTGGGGTTTTCTTGGCAAAGATGCTTGAGTGACTTTCCATTTCCTATGGCAACTCACTTTACAGATGAGGAAATGAGGCAAACAGGGTAAAGTAACTTACCCAGGGTCACATAGCTAGGAAGTGTCTGAGGCTGGATTTGAACATGGGGCCTTCTGACTCTAGTGTCAGCACTCTATCCACTTCACCACCTAAATCTGTGAAAAGGTAGAAGGGGATATGTGGAGCCAGTAAGTGAATCAAGGGAAGCTGTAGTGAGGTCCTCACTGCTGGAGTTCTCCAAGTTCGGGTTAGCTGATGATTTGTCAGCAGTGCTGCAAACTGGAATCGTGCTTGATGTGAGAGTTCAGTTAAAAGGCCTGCTCCATCCTTTCCAACTCCAAAATTCTGAGTCCATAACAACTCAGCTGTACCATTGAGCTGAGTACAAGCACCAGTCAACTTCCTCCTCTCTTGGGGGGCTGCCACCTAGTTTCTGTGACATGAGTCTGATGGGAGTTCCTGGCTGTAGGACTGGACAAGAAAGCATGTGCTACAAGATTATTTCAGTGTGAGAGTTAAGGTTTCCTCTTGGGTGGGCACACAAGGTGCCACTTTTCTCAAATCATAATAATAAATGATTCCTATCAATTCTACCCCTCTAATACTTCTTGCATTTGATTTCTTTCTCTCTATTTTCATTGCTACTACAATATCACCCACTTTAACTATTTCCAAGGATTCTTAACTAATCTCTCTAAATCTCTCCCAATACCCTCCATCTCACCTACCCCACTCAATCTATCTTTTACAGTTTCCTGGCTTATTTTACATACTACAATGTCTCCTTAATTTGCCTGTCAAATTGTTACAAACTATTTAAGCTGTTGTTCAAGGCACTCCCCAGTGTGACAGAAATTGTCTGCAATAGTAAAAAAAAAAAAAGGAAGGAAGGAAGGAAGGAAGAAAAAGAAAAATAGCACTTCACTTAGAATTAGGGGAAATTTGGGTTCAAATCCTATAGTACCTACCTCACAAAGTTGTAAAGATCTTATGAACTAATGTATACAAAGATTTCTAAATGTAAATGTCAGTTATTATATAATGCCACCTTTCTTACCTTTTCTCCTTTTACTCCCCCCTCTATAAACATATGCCTTATACTTTCCCGATTCTGTGCCAGTGCTCATGTTGTTACCTGCAAAAGACTTACTCCCTAGGATACTTCTAATCCCCTATCTCCTTCTCTGGAATTTCTGCCTATTCTTTAAAGTCCAAACAAAATTTTACTTTCACCAGGAAACCATCTCTGATACTTTCAGTTGATAGTGACTTTTGCCACCTTGGCTCTACTAGCACTTTGCTTGTACATTTCTAATCCTGTTTTCATGTATTATTTTGTAATAAAGCTATTTATGTGTCTTCTCTTTTAACTTTGCTATTACTGATGAGGGTAATAGTAATTACCTAATAAGGTAAATGCTGAGGGTACCACCCTCCCAGTCACTTAGATTTAACAACCTCAGTGAATCTTTATTTTTACCATATAACCCATCTTTCCTTTTATCTTTATAATATCTCTCATATATGTTCTCTCTACTTGCACAGCCACCAATCTAGTTCAGACCCCTATCACCTCTTGCCTGACCTATTGCAACAATTTTAATTGGTTTCCCTGCATCATGTTTGTCTACTCTAATCTATTCTCTCTACTTAATTGCCAAAAATGATTTTTCTAAAGCATCAATCTGCACGTCACTCCTTTACTCAATAAACTTCATTAGCTCCCTATTACTTTGTAGTACAAAATCATCTGTCTTTTAAAACACTTTACAATTTTGTGCCATCCTGTTTTTCTGCTCTTCTTATGTTATACTCCCCTTCATACACTCTATGATCCAGCCACTTTGGCTAAATTGTTATTCTTCATACATAACATTCCATATCCTATCTCTTTTCATTTCCCTTGTCTCCCTTTATCTCCCTTCCCTCCACTTACCCTTCTCCTTCTCCTTTTTCTTCCCTTCCCCCTCCCAGGATCATACATAATTATGGAATACCTTCATCCATACCTCTTGACATAATTTCTTTTTTTTTTTTTTGCTTTTTTTGGAGGGCAATTGGGGTTAAGTGACTTGCCTAAGGTCACATGGCTAGTTAAGTGTTTGAGGCCAGATTTGAACTCAGATCCTCCTGACTCCAGGGCTGGTGCTCTGTTCACTGTGCCACCTAGCTGCCTGACATAATTTTTCTTAATATTTTAGATCTTTCGTTTTTCTGAATGAATTTTATTATTTTATCAACTGCTATGAAGTATCCCTTTGGTTATTTGATTGGCATACTAGTAAAATCAACTTTTGAAGTATTGTTATTTTTATCACATTGCATGGTCCACACATTAAGAACTAAATATTCCTCTAGCTATTTAAGTTGTTTTTTATATCTCTAAGGAGCACTTTGAAATTTAATCTAAAGTCTTTTGTTTGCTTTGATACATTGATTCACAGATACTTTACAAACTTTGTATTACTTAGAATGGGAATTCTCTTCCTGTTACTGTGATTTGGATTTTGTCACTATTATATAGAAAGGCTATTGATTTTTAAAAATTTCTACTTTATATTGTAGTTTGGGTATCTTGTATTTATGAGGATATTCCTCTATTTCTTTTGTGTTCTCAGTTTTGTTATGATTTCACCTTATTCATTTGCCATTTTGTTGATTAGATTTTCTGCCCTTCTATTTTTGATCAGATTGGCTAAAAGTTGATCATTTTTGTTATTCTTTTCAAAGAACCAGTTTTTAGTTTTATTGGTTTCATTGTCCTTTTCCTTTATAATTTACCTATTTATAAATTTCATCTAATTTTTAAGATGTATTTTTAATGCTTAATTTAGAATTATTTATTGACTTTTCAATTTTAAAATGAATAATCAGTGCATTAATCTTCATTTTTCCATGTCTTTTGTTTGTGGCACCTGAACCAATGACTATTTTTATTGCGTAATGTCTTATGTGGATACATTTATAATTTCTGCCTTTTTACCTTTGTGTGCAATTTTTCTGTGCAAATTCACCAATGCAAGGTCAATTTTCATAAAAGTACCATGTAGTACTGAGATACACACACAGATACAGGCACTCATTTTTTTTTTTAGAAATTTAATTTAGAGTATGCCTTAAGTTGTTCTTTTTTAGCTCCAATCTCTTTAGTAATTTGTTCAGTTTTATATTTTCTCTTTGGTTTATCTCCTTGTTCATCTTATCTAAAGCTGAGAGAGGGACATTGAAATCTCTTGTCATTATTGTGTTACTGTCTATTGTCTTCTTGTAGCTTAATTAATGTTTCCTTTTAATTTAGATACTTATATTTAGATCACATATATTTGTTGAATTATAGAAGTTTAATATTAATATTGATTTATTGTCTATGGTTCCTTTCAGAATAATGTAGTTTCTTCTATTATCTTTTTACATTTTGAATGTTTATACTTTTTATTTGAATGATTGATAACATGATCACAATTCTTGCTTTTTTGTATTAACATGATGCACAGTAAACTGTTTCCAGACTCTAATTTGTAGTACATATGTGTTTATTTCTTAAATGAATTTCTTGTAAGTAATAAATTGTGGAGTTCTGTTTTCTTATCCATTTTAATTTTTTCATTTTATTGGGTTGTTTAATTCATTCACATTTAAAGTTATGAGTTAGTGTAATGTAATGCCAAGGAAAGGCAACTTCCCAAGGTTCAAAATACCAGCATAGGTGCTCTCCATTTTATTCAGTGACAAATTAAGAACAGAGAAGATCAAAATATGACATCATTCAAAATACAGCATTTACAAAGTGTGATTCATTCAATCAATTACAAAGTCCCTGTTCTAAGTACTACTCCACCCCTAGGCTGTACCTTCATTTAGTCAATCACAAAACCCCTCTTCTCAAATGGAGATTAGTTTCCAAACATAAGTAAAGTACATTCATTTGTTCAACCATAGAACACAAAAAGGTCAAAAGTTCCCTACCCCTGGATCACAATTGAATCTACCCCAGAGTTACATCAAGTTTAAGCACAGCACTTAATACCCAAATAGAGGTCTTTTCTTCATCTTGACATGAGGCAAGTTCTCAGAAATCTTAGTTCCTGGGGAGACGAGGCTTAGCAAGGCCACAAGATACATTGCCAGTCTCTTCATTAATTCATCCTCTGTCTGCAGAACAGTCCTAGAACCCCTGAAAACATTAGCAAAACCCTCTCCCAGGATTTCTGTAAACATACAACAAGAAAATCCTTCTTCAGGGCTTCTGAACCAACAGAAAGGTTCCCAGACCCCTGCAACAACAGCACTGTCCTTCACCAGTGGACAGTATTCACTCTCTGTCTGCAGGATAGTCTCAGGAGCTCTTAGCCAACAGCCAGGTTCCAGGACTTCTTCAACAGGACTGTCTTTCACCAGTGGACAAATCTGGCAAAACAACATCAAAACAGACAGACAAAGTACCAGCAAAATAGCCATGTCTCCTCAGTCCTTGGCAGCTCCGGGGGCAGGTCTCAAAAGTCCAGGGCGATTTAAAGTGGCCCTCAGCAATCCTCTCAGTCTCTCTCTGCCTCCACGAGGGTGCTGCTTCCAAAAAGTTCTTCTGCCTCTCTCTTGTGTCTCTCCCAATCTACGTCACCAGCTCCTCCCAGTTCAGGACTCTCTTTTCAAGTCAACAAGTCCATCCCACAGGTGGGATTAACAAGGTCTGGGTTTTAACACAATCAATTTGAAAACCAAGCCAATACAGGGGAATCTTTATATTCCATTACTATCACAGTTAGGTTTATATTTTCCTTCATTTGTCTGTAGTATTTTCCCCGCTTTTCCTCTGTAAAGACAGTACTATGTCTCTTCACTGAGTTTAACCTAGTTTATTTTTAGACAACCCTATTCCCATTGGCTCTCTTCCCCCCATCTTCAAGTACTCTCTTCCCCCCTTTGTTATCCCTCTCCTGAGTTCTGGAGTTTTATTTACTTTTATGTTTTTCTTTCTTACTTTCATCTAATTATTTAATTCCTCCTCTCTTTTTTCCCCTCACTTAAGTAGTCAAAGAAAATTCCCCTTCCTCTCTTCCAATTGAACTTGCTTAGGATATTAGTTTTTAAAATTTTATTTTTTGTACCTTTTTCTGAAAAAAAAATTTCTTTCCTCTATTCTCTTTGTTATTTATCTTCCCTTTTCCTATATTCTGGACTATTATTCTTTGATTCATGGCCTATATACTTATTTTATTCTTCTTCAGTCCCTGTATCCATTATGGAATTATGGGTTCTGGGGTAAATATTTGCAATTCCTTCTTCTAAATAGTTTCTATTTTGTTGTCCTTCAAAGTTGCCTCTTAGGCCCCTTTAAATGTGTCTCACTCCCAGAAATACCATTTCTTGTAGGAGATAGGATAATACACCATGGCAGGAATTTTCTTATATCCTTGATTATGAAGTTTGTTATTGACCTTTGCCTTGCACTTCATTTTGCCCTTTTGCCTGGAAATTTTTTTCACTGGGTCTATGCCTTCCCACTCTTCTGGGTGTAAGTTTTCCCCCAGGAGCACTGATTCTCCTTAAAGTAGTCTCTCTAAGTACCAAGGCTCTGCAGATTATGCCCATTGTAAGCTCCTTTTATGGAAGAGGCACCTTCTTTTATGAGAGTATTCATCCCCACTACTCCCTCTGAGCTTTGAAGTAAGGTTCCTCCTGTTCTTTCCCCCCCTTTTCAAGTCACCTTCTTTTCTTATTACTTTATTTCCTTTGGTTTCTCTTCTTCCTGAGAGACTACAGGAGTCAATTTTCCCTTCAGTTTTAGTCTTTAACTTCATTGTGGAAAATCACATATTCTAGTTCATCAACTTTTTATTATATACCTTTCCATTCTGTAATTTAGTCCCATGAAAAATATTGATTCAATTGTAAGTGGAGTGGAGTGAAGTTTAGTCCATTATATTTCAGTTCTGTTTCCCCACCATCACTACTATTTGATTTCTATTTTTCACTATTGTCACCTTATATGCATTTAGAGAATAATCTCTTAATGGTCTCTCTGTTACTACTTGTTACTTGTTTTTGGTTGCTCTATTTAGTCTTGTATTTCTGTCATCTGGAGTTTGATATGAAAATAATTCCTTCAGTTCAAGTTTAATTCCTGGGAATGTTTTGAACACTTCTTTTTTTTATTGAAGAAACATCTTTCTCATGAATGATTAGACTCAGATTTGCAAAATAGCACCTTGAGCTGCATTTTGAGCTCCTTTGGTCTTTGAGACACATTATTTCATCCCCTCCTATTTTTCTACAAAATAGTTCAAATTTCCTTTCATTACATCTGTAGCTCTTCCTTCTAGTTTCTTGCAAAATTTGTTGTTTCTCAATGGAATTTTAAAATTTAGCCTTTGTGTGTCTTGATGTTTGCAGCATAGTTTTTCTCCCCTTTAAAGGTGATCTCTAGAATTCCTTAATTAGCAATATGTTTTCCATTTTCAAGAGTCCTGGATAGTTTTCTTGTATTATTTCTTAGATTCTGGTGCTTGGATTTTTTGACTTGTATTTTTCTGGGAACCCTAAAATACTTAAGATATTTTTATATATCTAACCTTCAATATCAATTTGTTTCTCTTGTATGGAGATCATGTTTTCTTTTTAATGTTATTGCTTTTTGCTTTTCTTCTTCCAAATTGTCTTTCACTCCTTTGTATTTACATGTCCAAACAGTTATCTCCTCTTTTGTTTCTTTGGTGAGACTTATCACTATCAATCCAAGCTTTTCATGATTTGTTAATTATTTCTGAAATGAGGGCCACAAATTCTGTTTTCAAAATTCTTCTTTCTCTTTTAAACCCTCAGAATCATCCTACTATGGTTCTGTGCTCTCTTGGGAATTTACAAGGTCCTCTGCATCAATAGGTATTGATACATTATCCTTTGTCTTGCAATATTTATTCATAAATGAACAAATCCCCCAGATCTGAGGGCCATTTTACCTTGTTATTAATTTCTTCCCCATTAGTTTTTCAGCTTATGTGCAAGATTTCTAATTGAGTTTTTCCCCTTGAAATACTCAGTCATTTTGGTCTTTTTTTCTTTATTTTCCACTATTGTACACTTTCTGACTACCCTTTCTTTGATGACAGTTTCTTGGGAGTTGGATCTAAAGCTATTTCAATTTCCTCCTACACTAAATAATTCCTATTTCACCAACCTGTATTTCTTCCTCAAGTGACTTTTGGGAATGGAGGTACAGAATCAGCCCTAGCTTGGTGCTGGGCTCTTTACCTCAGGGAAACTCACTTAGTGACACATTCACATGTGTTCTGCTTCAGTTTCCTGTTTCTACATTCTCTGGCAGAGCTCTGTTGCATCACAGAACTTGACTGCTCTTTGCTGCTTTTGCAGACTAGGAAAATTTCTACCATTTGGATATCTAAGGAGCTGGAAGGAGGTGATGTTTGGTGTGGAGAGTTGAATTCTGATGTAGGCAGGTACATCAGTTTGTACAGCCTTGCTGCTGGAAGCGTGGTGGATTGGTGGGGAAGAGAGTGCTGACAGAGTATGTTGGGGGTTAGGAATTTCCCTCCTCTGTCGTTAGTTCACTAAGTTTTCACTTTATTTGGAATCTTGGCTCCTAGACTAGAGATGACTGAAAATGTTTTATCATTAGAGCATAATTCCTATTTTAGAGAGGTTTAAAATGTCATTAAGATCTGAGAAAATGTCTGGTCTTCCATCTTGTTGGTCATCAAAATAGGAGAGATACACTTGTGTATTTGTTTAATTGCATTTAAATTTTTGCTTTTTTCTTAAGTATTCAACAAATAGTAATTGCTTAACAAATACCTGTTGACTGATTAATATATAAAGTATGACTATAAATTAATTAAACTTATTTTTCTTTTTTTTTAAGCAATGGGGTTAAGTAACTTGCTCAGGGTTACACAGCAGTTATTTCTGGGTGTGGTGCTAAGTATCTGAGCCTGGATTTGATCCCAGGTCATCCCGACTCTGGGGCCAGTGCTTTTACTCGCTGAGCCACCTGGCCACCCCGAAACTGACTTTTCTAACAAACAGACCAGAATTTATCCATCAAAAGTAATACATTCTACAAAGCAGCCACCTTGGGAAGGCATATACTTATGAAACTGCAATTTTTGAAAACATTTCTGGAATTTATTTTCTTATGTGCCTCATAAATTAGATCTGAATCCAGTTTCAAAGAGGATGCCCAAAACACAATCAGGGCATCATTATTATAAATGTACAGTCTTCCAAGTTGACAACATTGAAAGATAACACTCAGAAAATGTTTTCTTATTTTAAATACATAACTTGTAGTTTCTCTCTGTCTCTGTCTCTCTCATCTAAAGTCTGTCAAAGATAGCTTTCTTATTTTGCAAGAATCTGTTTGCACAGAGAAAGGCCCTGCTAGCTATATATTCTCCAAGTAAACCAATTTCTTTTTTTTAAAATTATTTGTCTTTATCATTCTTTTTAAAAATTTGAATTCCAAAGTCTCTTCCTCCGTCTAGCCCCTCCCTCACCCATTGAGAAGGCAAGCCATATATTAATTATACATATAAAATAATGTAAAGCATTTATACACACATACATATGTATGCATATGTACATACACACTTCAATTTGCACTCAGAGTTCATCAGTTCTCTCTCTGGAGTTGGATAACATTTTTCATCATGAGTCTTTGGAATTGTTTTGTATTATTATTGTATTGATCAGAGTAGCTAAGTCTTTCATAGTTGATCATTATTACAGTTATGGTATACAATGATCTCCTGATTCCACTGTGATAGTAATGGAATATAAAGATTCCCCTGTATTGGCTTGGTTTTCAAACTGATTGTGTTAAAACCCAGAGCTTGTTAATCCCACCTGTGGGATGGACTTGTTGATGTGAAAAGAAAGTCCTGAACTGGGAGGAGCTGGTGATGTAGATTTGGAGAGACACAAGAGAGAGGCAGAAGAACTTTTTGGAAGCAGCACCTTTGGAGGCAGAGAGAGAGATTGAGAGGATTGCTGAGGGCCACTTTGAATTGCCCTGGACTTTTGAGACTTGCCCCTGGAGCTGCCAAGGACTGAGGAGACATGGCTGTTTTGCTGGGGTTCTAGGACTGTTCTGCAGACAGAGGATGAATCAATGAAGAGACTGGCAATGTATCTTGTGGCCTTGCTAAGCCTTGTCTCCCCAGGAACTAAGATTGCTGAGAACTTGCCTCTGTCAAGATGAAGAAAAGACCTCCATTTGGGTATTAAGTGCTGTGCTTAAACTTGATGTAACTCTGGGGTAGATTCAATTGTGATCCAGGGGTGGGGAACTTTTGACCTTTTTGTGTTCTATGGTTGAACAAATGAATGTACTTATGTTTGGAAACTAATCTCCATTTGAGAAGAGAGGCTTTGTGGTGGACTAAATGAAGGTACAGCCTAGTTAGAACAGGAACTTTGTAATTGATTGAATGAATGGAAGGTCCTGGGGTAGTACTTGGAGATTATTTAATCACACTTAGTAAATGCTGTATTTTGAATGATGTCATATTTTGATCTTCTCTGTTCTTAATTTGTCACTGAATAAAATGGAGAGCACCTATGCTGGTATTCTGAACCTTGGGAAGTTGCCTTTGCTTGGCATTACATCCACTCACTTCATTCTACATCAGTTTATATAAATCTTGTCAGGTTTTTCTGAAACCATCTCTTATAGCACAATACTATTCAATCTCAATCATATATTGCTACTCATTCAGACATTCCCCAATTGATGGGTATCCCCTCAATTTCCAATTCTTTGCCACCCTAAAAATAGTTGCAATAAACACTTTTGTACGCAAAGGTACATTTTTCTTTTTCTTTGATCTCTCTGGGATGCAGACCTAGCAGTGGTATTTCTGGGCTAAGTGTTATGCACAGTCTTTTATATCCTTTGGAGCATAGTTCCAAACTATTCTCTGAAGTGGTCGGACAAGTTCACAACCCCATTAGTGCATGTGTCCTTATTTTTTCCACACTCCCTCCAAAATTTGTTATTTTCCTGTTCTGTCTTGTTGGGCAACCTGAAAGATATGATATGGTACCTCAGACTTGTTTTAATTTCTATTTCTCTAGTCAATAGTGATTTAGAACATTTTTTTCACCTGATTATTAATAGTTTTGATTTCTTCTTCTGAAAACTGTCCATATCCTTTGACCATTTAACAACTGGAGAATGATTCTTATCTTTATAAATTTGACTCATCTCTCTATATATTTGAGAAACACCTTTATCAAAAACTTGCTATAATAACTTTTATATTTTCTATGGTATTTTATTTTTAGAACAATTTAGTTTCCCTGAGTTAGGTCTAGTTCTGCTTTTCTTTTCTCTGAAATCATGATTGCTGCCTCCACCTTTTTATTTCAGTTGAAACATAATAGATTCTGGCCCAGGATCTTATTTTAACTCTATGTGCATGTCTTTCTATTTCGAGTGTTTCTCTTGTAGACAATATATTTGTTGGATTCTGGTTTCTAATTCATCCTGCTGTCTACTTCTGTTTTATGGATGAATTCATCCCATTCACATTTATAGTTAGGATTACCGTGTTATTTCCTTTTATCCTACTTTCTTCTGTTTATTATTCTCTCTCCTTTTCACTCTGTTCCTTCTCAAAAGTCTGTTTTGCTTCTGACCAATACCTTCCTTTATCCGCTACGCCCTTTATCACTCTCCCTCTTTTTCTTATCCTTTCCCCCTTCTACTTCCCTCTTAGGTAAAAAATATTTTGACACCCAGATGTTTCTATATAGTCTTCCCTCTTCAAAACAATTCCGATGAGAATAAGGTTGAAGCATTGCCTCGCACCCTCCCACTTTCCCCTACACCGTAAAACTCTTCCTTGTGTAGCTCTTTTATGCGAGATAATTTCCCCATTCTTCCTCTCCCTTCTCTCTCTTCCAGTGCATTGCTTTTTCTCACCTTCTCAGTTTCACAGTCATCTCAACATAGCTGACTCCCTTCCATAACCTTTGTCTATGTAGACGCCTTCTAACTGATCTGATAATGATAAAGCTCTTAGGAGTCACACACACCATCTTTCCCCATAGGGATGTGTACGTTCAGATTTATTGGGACCTTTCAATTACTCCTTCATGTTTATCTTTTCATTCTTCTTTTGAGAATTGTGTTTGAAGGTCAAATTGTCTATTCAGCTCTGGTCTTTTTTTTAAACCAGGAATGCTTGAAAGCCCTGTTTCATCAAATATCCATCCCCCTCCCCCCATCCTGGAGGATGATACTTAGCTTTCCTGGGTAGGTTATTCTCCTTTGAAATTGCCTTCTAGAACATCATATTCCAAGCTTTCTGCTCTTTTCATGTAAAAGCTGCTAATCTTGTGTGATCCTGACTCAACAGAATATATGAGAGTTGTGTTTTGAGTTTTTCTTTCATCTTTTAGTGATATGGAGGCAACATTTACCACAATGCTATTCATTTAGAGAACAAGAATTGCTAAATTTTGGGGAATGGTCAGGAGAACCTGATTATCTCTCCAATCCTTTGAATATTCTTCATAAAGCTATGATTCTATGATTGATTTGCAAATTTCTTTAAAATAACAGGTAACAGTTTGATATTAGAACAAATTTCTCAGATTTTCTTAAAGGAATGGTGATTAAAAGGGTTTCTATTCGGGGCGGCCAGGTAGCACAGCGAGTAAGAGCACTGGCTCCAGTGTCGGACTGACCTGGAGATCGAATCCCGGGCTCAGACACTTAGCACCCACCCAGAAACACCTGGCCGTGTAACCTTGAGCAAGTTACTTAACCCCAATTGCTTAGGGGCGGCCAGGTGGCTCAGTGAGTAAGAGCACTGGCTCTAGTGTCGGGATGACCTCGATCAAATCTGGGCTCACATACTCAGCACCACACCCAGAAATAACTGGCCGTGTAACCTTGAGCAAGTTACTTAACCCTGATTGCTTTAAAAAAAAAAAGGGTTTCTATTCTTTTTTATATTCAAGAGAATGATCAGTGGTGACCTAGATAATAAAGAAAAAATGGTAAGAACATTTTAATTAGATTGCTATTATTATCAATAATGATGATGATGAAGATAATACTTGAAGCATTCTAGGATGTAGATACTCCCTCCAATGATGCAGATCGCAATTTGTCATCCTCTATGACTCTTGGTCATGTTCACCACTAAATCCGTCCCAGAAGTTCAATTCAAAATACTGGGCTTTTTCCCCACTTTGTCTCTTGATAGCATAAAGTCTCTTCATTGACTATCCTTTGCTCTTGCTGTATGACTGACTCATTTACTTTTCTAGATATACATCTTCCAAGGTTGTTGTGAAGATAAAATAAAATAATATTTGTAAAGTGATTAGCACAATGCCTAAGATATAGTAAGTACTTAAAGACTCGTTCCCTTCCTCACTCTCCCTGAATAGCTGGACCAATTTATAGTTCCATCAAAAGTGCATTAAAGCCCTATTTTTTTCCACAACACTTTCAGCATTTGTTTTCTTTTTTTTTCCTTTCTGTGTGTGGCAATTTTGCCAGTTTGATGGATATGAGTTTGAACCTCAGAGCTATGTTCATTAGCATTTCTTTAATGAGCTATTTGGGGCATTTTTTCCCATATAGCTATTTATAGCTTAGGTCTCCTTTCAGAAAACTGACTATCCATAATGCTTGACCACTTATCAACTGGGAAATAGTTCTTATTCCTATTTGAATCCATTACTTATATATAAATTAGACCTTTATCAAAGAAAACTGCTGTAAAGATTTTTTTTTTATGAGTTGCCTCTTTGTCTTCTGATTGGCCCAATGAGTTATTGTGGATAAAGTTGTGGTGCTCAACTAGAACCAGATTTTTTTTTATTGCTGTTTTACATGTTGCATTTAATGCACTGGGAGTGAACAAAAGGGTGGAATGGAATTTCTGAATATTCAATATTCAACCTAGCCAGTTTTATATGCTATCATAGAGTTTGCCATTATTATTAAGTTTCTGGTCCCATTGCAATTCCAAGACATTTCTAAGAATGTTTATGAATCTTGTCAGATTTTCATTCAAGGTTATTGCATACAATAGGAAAATCTCTTCCCACCCTTTTGCCTACAACTTACTTTCCCTACTTTTGACAGTCCCCTATCCTTTGTCAAAAACAAAAGAAAACAAAAGTTTCCAAGCCTACAGAAAAAGGTGGTTTTTGTTATTTCTTTTTAGAAAGAACCTAAATCATGATCAGTCATGATCTTCTGGGACTGATTGTCAGAAAGTCAATGTTACATGATCAAATCAATATGGTTTAAGTTTAGAAGTTAGAGTAACAGTCTGTTATGTGTCTAAATGAGGACATAGCTATTTTGTTTAAAACTTCACATGATACTTTGCTGACTAGCATCCAAAAAGAAGAGCTGAAAAAAATTGCCATGGGGAATAGTTAAAAAGCAACTTTTTAGAGACTAAAATGATTTTGTTTCTTAGATATTACTTGGATGGTATAGTAGAAACACATGGAAAATCTGTCTCAAAGAAAACTAGTTTTATTACTGTGGGTTTTTTTTTCTTAATTTATCAAGGACTAGGAATTAGACATGGCTCATTCCTACTAAGCTTTTGGTTCACTTAAATTAAAAAAAGGAAAACTTTTAAGACTTTCCTTCTGTGCACCATGCTCCAAGGGACTTAGTCTTATGACATTTAATCATCACTTTTCACATTCCAAGTTCTTTATAAATATTCATTACAATTCTTCATAAATAGAGGAGTGGGCTGTCATGAAGTTACTCAAAATATGCTAATGTGATTTTTCTAAAAAAAAGTTACAAACTTAAGAGACCAAAAAAGTAACATTTCCATAAACACAGAACACCAAAAGAGGATATTTTGTGAAACCATAAATTAAACTTTAAAGTAAAATAATAAATGACAGACATTTCTTTCAAAACTGTTCTGCTTATTTATGCTTCCTTATAAATTTCCCTTTATTTCTTTGCATTTTCCTAAGTATTTCAATAGACCTCTTTTTTACATCACTCTTACGAACTTACTTTTCAATACTATCTTTCTCCTCAAATTAAAAAAAAGAGGAAAAAATAGACTATATAACAAATAAGCACACTCAAACAAAACAATATTCACAGTGGCCATTTACAAAAATATATGAATCTTTATATACCTTGAATCCATCTCCTCTCTGTAGGAGATGGGTAACATGCTTCATCATAAGTCTGGAGACATTCTTGGTCATATCGTAGAATTCTTAAATCTTTTTTTAAAAATTAATTCTTATTGACAAATTTTGTTTTGTACATGAGCAAAATTTCTCCCAGGATGTATCTCTCTTTTTCCACTGAGAGAATCTTCCCATATAACAATTAAAAAAAAAATTTAGTAGTATTTTATTTTTTCTGATTATATGTAAAAACAATTTTTAGCATTGATTCAAAATTTTTTTTGAGTTTTCTCCCTCCTTCCCACATCTCCCCCCTCCCTAAGACAGCAAGCAGTTTGATATAAGTTATATCAGTACAATCATGTAAAATCTATTTCTGTCTTAGTCATGTTGTGAAAGAAGAGACTGATCAAAACAGGTAAAAATACCTAAAAAAGTGAAAATAGTAAGTTTTCATCTACATTTAAACTCTGTTCTTTCTCTGGATGTGAATAGCATTTTTTATCATGAGTCTTTTGGAATTGTCTTGCATCATTGTGTTGCTGCGAATAACTAAATCATTCATAGTTGATCATCATATAGTGTGGCTGTTACTGTATACAATGTTCTCCTGGTTCTGCTCACTTCACTTTGCATCAGTTCATGTGAGCCTTTCCAGGTTTTTCTAAAATCTAACTGCTCATCATTTCTTATATCACAATAGTATTCCTTTACATTCATATACCACAATTTATTCCAGTTGGGTTTAAAAAATCTCCTTCCTAGTTGGGTATTTTTTAAACACAGGCATATGACATTTCATTGATCCCAGTGACATTTCCACTCCTTTATGGAAGCTAAATTGTGATCCTGCCTACAGCTCCCCTACATTTGAATTGTTTCTTTCTGGATACTTGCAGTACTTTTTCTTTGACTGGGAAACTGGATTTTGGCTATGATTTTCCTGGGAGTTTTCAATTGGAGGGTTTTTAAAAGAAGTAATCATTGAATTCTTTCTATTTCCACTTCACCCTCTAGCAGTTTCCTTAGAGATTTCTTGAAAAAGTATGTCTAGAATCTTTTTTTGTTCTTGGCATTTAGAGAGTCCAGTGATTCTTTTTTTTTAAGCAATCAGGGCTAAGTAACTTGCTCAAGGTTACAGGCCAGTTATTTCTGGATGTGGTGCTAAGTATCAGAGCCTGGATTCGATCCCAGGTCATCCCGACCCTGGGGCCGGTGCTCTTACTCACTGAGCCACCTGGCTGCCCCAAGTCCAGTGATTCGTAAGCTTTCTTTTTATCCTTAATCTTTCTTTACACCACTTGTTTTTGTGATAAAATACCTTAGATTTTTTGCCCTAGTCTTTTGACTTTGTTTGAATAGTTCTCTTTTTTCATGTTTTTAGAAAATAGTTCTTTAATGGAACTTAGCACCACAAATACTTGACATAAAGATAAAAATTTGGATTTTAAAATGATGTATAATTTAGTAAACATAGACTTTTAAAGTGACATTTTAAAGAGTTATGCTGTAATGGGAATATAAATTTTGAAGATCTTCCCTGCCCCTAAGCTAAAGTGCACCTGGAGCCTGGGGTGGGAGGCTTGTTTTTCAGTAGATACTTCTTGATTGGCCAGTGAGTCAATAAGGTTGTTACATTCTCTGAACCAGGAGAAGGCTATATAAGCCCTGATGTGAGGCTTTGTTTTGGGGCTCACTTTGAGAAGTGTTCTGTGATTTGATCTGGATTCTGGGAAGCCGTTGTTGAGAGCCCCCCCTCAGCTTTGAAAAACCCAGATGTTGAAACCCAGATGTTGATTTGGTATGGATGTAAAGGTTGGACAGTTTGGAAATCTGTCTACTTGATCTGTTTCTGTCTTGATAATTCTGTCTGTATACTTTGAAGTTCAGGGTGCTGACCTTTTTCCCCTGAACTAGGTAAACGATACATATTTGACTGATTAAAGTAAGCTTGTTAACCCATTTTAAGTTGCTTTCCTTTATCAAAGATCCAAGAACCTTTGTTGGCAGTAAACCCTGGGGACGCTTGGGGTGCTTGCTGCTACATATGTCCACCTCAATATTTCCTTTCCCTGATATGTATAAAATCTCATTTACAAAAAGAAAATATTAACTGTTTATTAATACTAGCAGAGATTCTTCATCATATCTCTGAATACATCTAATGATACTGTATCTATTGTAACTTGAGAAAAATTTTAGACAAAAGTATAAGGAGTTAATGGAAGATCAGTGATTATGGACTTGGTATCTACAGCATCAACTGCACAGCTAGGTTCTTTAAAGCAGATTGGGAGGGTTTCTGTATATTCATGGTCAGTTCAGAATTGTGTCACTTGTGATCAGGTAACAGTGTTTTTGCTCTTGCCACTTTTCTTTTTCTTTTCTTTTTAATATTTATGTGTATTTATTTATTTATTTTTCATTTTTCACATGCTTTATTAACTTCTGATTTACATCATTCATTTCCATCAGATTTTGACTTACAATTTTTCTCCCTGTTTTTCCCCTACCCATCACCGCAAAATACCAATCCCACAGGATATCCCCTCTTCCAATCTGCTCTTACCCATACCCCCTTCAACTTTTCCAGGAGGGCATGGTGGATCTCTATGTCCCAGTGCCTGTATATCTTGTTTCCCAATTACATGTAAAATAGTATTAATAATAGTATATATAAATTTTAAACATTTGATTTTAAAACTTTGAATTCCAGATTCATTTCCTTGTCACCCACCCTTACTGGGAAGATAAACAGTTCAGTATAGGTTGTATATGTGTAGCTAATACAAAACATTAGCATAGTATATATATATATATATATATATATATATATATATATATACACACACACACACACACATATATATATATATATTGTAAAAGACTGACTATATTTCCCTCCCTCCTATCCCACCTCCCACTTGTTCTATTCTCTACTTTGATCCTGTCCCTTTTTCAAAAGTGGGTGCTTCCAACTTCCCTCCCCACCAGCCTGCCCTCCTTTCCATCATCCCCCCTTTCATCCCCTCTCCCCCTAGTCTCCTGTAGGGTGAGATGCCCTATTTAGTGTGTATGTCATTCCCTTCCTGAGCTATATTCAATGAGAATAAGGTTGACACCTTCCCTTTTGCCTTCCTATTCTTCCCCTCCATTTTAACCATTTTCCCTTGCCTCTTCTAAATGAGATAGTTTACCCCCATTCTGTCTCTCTCCATCACCTCTCATTATATTCCTCTCTCACCTCTTAATTTCACCTTTTAAGTATCATCCCTTCATATTAAATTGGTCCTGTGCCATCTATCTATGTATACCTGTAAACATATATACACACATTCACATATGTATTCATATGCCCATATAACCTCAGATATAAACATATGTATGTATGTGTATATATATATATATATATATATATATTCCCTACAACTATTTTCATATTGAGAAAGTTTCATCAGTTGCAAATATAATTTTTCTTTTTTTAAATTAATTTGTTTATTTCCTTTTAGTTTACAGTATTCAATTCCACAATTCCTTGAGTTTCACATTTTATCCCCCTGTCTCCCCTCCCCACCATGGCGGCCCATAGTCAAGTACAGGATCTGCAAACACCTTCACATTATACATTAGTCAGGTTATAAGGACGGATTGTACCAGCTGGAATGAAAAATGGTAAAGAGGACATAAAACCAAATAAGAGAAGGAAAAAGATCAGGTATTTTGCTTCTACCTGGATATAATCTTAGTTCTTTCTAGTTCTTTCTCTGGATGCACATATTTCTCTCCACCATGAGTCTTTTGGGATTGACTTATATCACTGCATTTCTGAGAATAGTCCAGTCTATCAAAGTATGTCATCACACATACATTGTGTCTGTAATTGGGTACAAATTTCTCCTGGTTCTACTCTTCTCACTCAGCATCAGTTCTTTTAAGCCTCTCCAGGTAAACATGAAGACTGTCTGCTCCTCGTTTCTTATACCACAATAGTATTCCATAACATGCATATACCACAACTTGTTCAGCCATTCCCCAATTGATGGGCACCCCCTTACTTTCCAATTCTTTGCTACCACAAAAAGAGCTGCTATAAACATTTTTGTACACATGGGTCTTTCTCTCATTTCTATGATCTCTTTGGGATATAACCCTAGGAGTGGTATTGCTGGATCAAAGGGTATGAAAGTATTTATAGCCCTTTGGGCATAATTCCAGAAAGGCTGGATCAGTTCACAACTCCACCAGCAATGCATTAGTGTTCCAATTTGCCCACATCCCCTCCAGCATTTGTCATTTTCCTGTTTTGTCATCTTAGCCAATCTGACTGGTGAGATGTGGTACCTCAGAGTTGTTTTGATTTGCATTTCTCTAATCAATAGTGAATTAGAGCATTTCTTCATGTGCTTATAGATATCTTTAATTTCTTTGTCTGAAAACTGCCTGTTCATATCCTTTGACCATTTATCAATCGGGGAATGACTTGTATTCTTCTAAATTTGACTCAATTCTCTGTATATTTTAGAAATGAGTCCTTTGTCAGAGACATAGGTTGTAAAGATTCTTTCCCAATTTCCCAGCTCCCTCTTAATCTTGGTTACATTGGCTTTGTTTGTACAGAAACTTTTCAATTTCATATAGTCAAAATTATCCATTTTACATTTTATAATGTTCCCTAATTCTTGTTTAGTCATAAAGTCTTTCCCTCTCAAGTCTGATAGGTAAACTATTCCTTGTTTTAGGAGACTGCTTACAGTCTCAACCTTTATACCTAGATCATACACCCATTTAGACTTGATTTTGGTATATGGTGTTAAATAATGGTCTATGCCCAGTTTCTGCCATACTATATTCCAGTTTTACCAGCAGTTTTTGTCAAATAGTGAGTTCTTATCCCCAAAACCAGGGTCTGGGAGTTTATCAAACAATAGATTACTATAGTCATTGACTTCTGAATCTCATGTGCCTAATCTATTCCATTGATCTACTCCTCTATTCCTCAGCCAGTACCAAGTAGTTTTGATGACTGCTGCTTTATAATACAGATTGAAATCTAGTATAGCTAGTCCACCTTCCCTAGCATTTCTTTTCATTAATTCCCTTGATATTCTGGACCTTTTATTCTTCCAAATGAATTTTGTTACTATTTTTTCTAGCTCTATAAAGTAGTGTTTTTGGTAAATTAATTGGTATGGCACTAAATATATAATTTAATTTAGGTAAAATTGTCATTTTTGTTATATTAGCTCGACGCAGCCATGAGCAATTGATATTTTTCCAATTAGTTAGATCTGACTTTATTTGTGTGAAAAGTGTTTTGTAGTTACGGTCATACAGGTCCTGGGTTTGTTTTGGCAGGTAGATTCCCAAATATTTTATAATGTCTACAGTAACTTTAAATGGGATTTCTCTTTCTATCTCTTGCTGTTGAATTTCATTGGAAATATATAGGAATGCCGAGGACTTATGTGGGTTTATTTTATATCCTGCAACTTTGCCAAATTTCTTTATTGTCTCAAGTAGTTTTTTACTTGATTCTCTAGGATTCTCTAAGTATATCATCATACCGTCTGCAAAGAGTGATGGCTTGGTCTCTTCTTTGCCTAATTTGATTCCTTTGATTTCTTTTTCTTCTCTAATTGCTACTGCTAACATTTCTAGTACAAGATTGAATAAGAGGGGTGATAGTGGACACCCTTGTTTCACCCCTGATCTTATGGGAAATGCTTCTAGCTTCTCCCCATTACATATAATACTTGCTGATGGCTTTAAATAGATGCTACCTATTATTTTAAGGAAGGCTCCATTTATTCCTATACTTTCTAATGTTTTTAATAGGAATGAATGTTGTATTTTGTCAAAAGCCTTTTCTGCATCTATTGAGATGATCATGTGGTTTCTGCTAGTTTTATTGTTGATATGATCAATTATACTGATGGTTTTCCTAATATTAAACCATCCTTGCATTCCTGGAATAAATCCTACCTGATCAAAATGTATTATTCTTGAGATAAGTTGCTGTAGTTTTTTTTGCTAGCATTTTATTTAGAATTTTTGCATCTATATTCATGAGGGAGATTGGTCTATAATTTTCTTTCTCTGTTTGATCTCTTCCTGATTTAGGTATCAGTACCATATTTGTGTCATAAAAAGAATTTGGTAGGACTCCTTCTTTACTAATTTTCCCAAATAGTTTGTAGAGTATTGGAATCAATTGTTCTTTAAATGTTTGATAGAATTCACTAGTGAATCCATCTGGCCCTGGAGAATTTTCCCTAGGGAGCTGACTGATGGCTTCTTCACTTTCTTTTTCTGAGATGGGATGATTTAAGTAATTTACTTCCTCTTCAGTTAATCTGGGCAACTTGTATGTTTGTAAATATTCATCCATTTCCCTAAGATTGTCAAATTTATGTGTATACAATTGGGAAAAATAATTCCCAATTATTGTTTTGATTTCCTCTTCTTTGGAGGTAGATTCACCCTTTTCGTTTTTGATACTCATAATTTGGTTTTCTTCTTTCTTTCTTTTTTTATCATATTGACTAAGGGTCTATCAATTTTGTTGGTTTTTTCGTAAAACCAGCTCTTGGTTTTATTTATTAATTCAGTAGGTTTTTAATTTCAATTTTATTAATCTCTCCTTTTGTCTTCAATCTTTCTAATTTAGTATTTAATTGGGGATTTTGAATTTGTTCTTTTTCTAGGTTTTTTTAATTGCATGCCCAATTTGTTCAGCTCCCTTTTCTCTAATTTAATCGTGTATGCACTCAGGGATATAAAACTTCCCTTTAGAACTGCCTTTAATGCATCCCACAGGTTTTGGTATGTTTTCTCATTATTATCATTCTCTTGAATGAAATTACTGATTGTTTCTATAATTTCTTGTTTGACCCACTCATTCTTCAGGATTAAATTGCTTAATTTCCAATTACTTTTTAGTCTGTCTTTCCCTGGCCCTTTCTTGCATATAATTTTTATTGCATTATGATCTGAGAAGGATGCATTTAATATTTCGGCCTTACTGCATAGAATTGTGAGGTGTTTATGCCCTAGGACATGGTCAATTTTTGAGTATGTGCCATGAACCGCTGAGAAGAAAGTATATTCCTTTTTATCCCCATTCAGTTTTTTTCCAGAGATCTATCATACCTATCCTCTCTAAAATCCTGTTCACCTCTTTAACTTCTTTCTTGTTTATTTTGAGGTTGGATTTATCAAGTTCAGAGAGGGGGAGATTAAGGTCTCCCACTAGTATAGTTTTGCTATCTATTTGTTCCTCTAATTCCTTTACCTTCTCCTCTAAGAATCTGGATGTTACACCACTTGGTGCATATATGTTAAGTAATGATATTGCTTCATTCTCGATGGTGCCTTTTAACAGGATATAGTTTCCTTCCTTATCTCTTTTAATTAGGTCAATTTTTGCTTTTACTTTATCTGAGATAAGGATTGGTAGCCCAGCTTTTTTTTACTTTAGCTGAGGGATGATATATTTTATTCCAACCTTTTACCTTTACCTTGTGTGTATCCCTCTGTTTCAGATGTGTTTCTTGTAAACAGCATATTGTAGGATTATGATTTCTAATCCATTCTGCTATCCGTCTCCATTTTATGGGAGAGTTCATTCCATTCACATTTACAGTTATGATTGTTATCTGTTTCTTTCCCTCCATCCTATTCCCACCCCTGTTAATTCATATTTCCCCCCCTTAATAGTTTTCTTTTTGACCACTGCCTCCCTCAGTGTTCCCTTTTCAGGCCCCCTCCCTTTTCCTCCCCTTTCCCCTTACTTCTTCCCTCCTTACAAACCACTCCCACCCCCCTTTCGTAACCCTTTCCCCCTCCTACTGCCTGTAGGATATTTTTATGCTTAATTATGTATGTTATTTCTTCTTCACACCAAGAGTAACAGGAACAAATCTCATGTGAAGCTCCTCACCCTCCCCTCTTTCCCTCTAAAATGATAATTTTGAGTTTCTTCTCTCTAGAGTCCTATGCTTAACTGGTTGTTATTCCCTCCTTGTACCAGAACCAATGAGGAAAAAGCTCATATGCTTCCCAACTCCCTCCCTTTTTTTATCTCTGCTATACAGTTTTTATGCCTCTATGTGTGGGATAATTTACCCTTTTCCACTTCATCCATTCCCTTTCTTCCATTGCAGTCACTTTGTAGCCCTTAATGAGATTTTTTAAAATCATCATTTTATGTATTCATACCCTCTACTTGTCTATAACCAGTTTGCTCTTATCAAATAGCAGGGTGTGTGTATGTTCTCCTTGTTTACCTTTCTAAGTCACTGTTGCATCTCATAATTGGAGGTTGAATTTTCCATTGAGTTCTGGCTTTTTTATCAAGAAGGTGTGGAACTCTGTTATATTGTTGAATGACCATCTCTTTGCCTGGAAGAATATGCTCAGTCTTGCTGGGTATGTGATCCTTGGTTGTAACCCTAGCTCTTTTGCCCTCCGGAAAATTGTATTCCACTGCCTCCGATCTTTCAGTGTAGAGTCTGCCAAATCCTGTGCAATCCTCACTGTGGACCCTCGATATTTGAATTGTTTCTTTCTGGCCGCTTGAAGTATTTTCTCTTTTATCTGGTAATTCTGGAGTTTGGCCACAACATTTCAAGGACTTTTCAGTTTGGGATCTCTTTCAGCAGGTGTCCGGTGGATTCTCTCGATTTCCATTTTACCCTCAGGTTCTAGTATCTCAGGGCAGTTTTCCCTAATGAGCTCTTGGAGAATGTTGTCCAGGCTCATTTTTTCATCATAATTTTCTGGTAGGCCTATGATTCTCAGATCATCTCTCCTGGATCTGTTCTCCAGGTCAGTTATTTTTTCTTTGAGGTATTTTACCTCTTTTTCTAATTTTTCATTCTTGTTGTTTTGCTTGACTAATTCTTGGTTCCTCATAGAGTTATTTGTTTCCATTTGGTTAATTCTAGTTTTTAGAAAATCATTTTTCTTGGTTAATTTTTGGAGCTCCTTTTCCATATCATAAACTTTTCTTTTTAGAGAGATGTTTTCCTCATTATAATGTTTTTCTAATTCTGCTATTTTGATTTTGAGAGAATTATTCATTTTGTCGTCTATCTCTCTCATTTTGTTTTCAAAGTTCTTTTTGATCTCATCCAGGAGAGCCTTCTGTGCTTGAGACCCATTCCCTGTTGAAGTTTCAGCTTTGGGTGTGGAGTCCACATTATCTCCCTCTGAGGTTGTTTACTCCCTCTGAGGATAGTAGGACTCCAGAGTCTTTGTCTTTGTAGTCTGCTTTCTACCCATTTTGAGGCAGGGTCCTAGCCATGCCCTTCCTCTAGGATCCCAAGCCTTTACTGTAGAGGGTTTTGCCCTGAGGCAAGAGTTACTATGTCTTCAAGGTCAGAGGGGGAGTTTGGAGAAAGTGAGGTTCACTCTGTCATCGTGGACTTTGGAGGTCCTGAAAAGGGCTTTTTTAAAAAAATTTCTTGGCTATGAAGTGGTAGCTCCAGGAGTGTTTGCTGTCCAGGACACAGGCCCCTGTATTTGCTTCTTACCTTGCTCTTTCTAGTCCCGGTCCTTTGGTGATAGGCCTGGTAGTGGACCTTGTGGTTGGTGGGAAAACTTGCCCTCAGAGTTGATCAGGCCCCTTCCGGGCCTGCCTTTGCTGGCCATGCCTTCCGGGCCTGCCTCTGCATCTGCCGGCCGTGCCTTCCCAGCCTGCCTCTGCGTCTGCTGGCTGTGCCGCGCCTTCCCAGCCTGCCTCTGCGTCTGCTGGCTGTGCTGCGCCTTCCCGGCCTGCCACTGCATCTCACAATTATCATTTTTCCATGTAGGAATGTTAATAGTTCAACTTTGATAAATTCCTTATGATTACTTTTTCCTGTTTACCTTCTCATGCTTCTCTTGCTTCTTGTATTTGAATGTCAAATTTTCTATTTGACTCTGGTTTTTTCATCAAGAATGTTTAAAAGTCCTCTATTCCACTGAATGACTATATTTTCCCCTGAAATATGATACTCAGTTTTGCTGGGTAAGTGATTCTTGATTTTAATCCCAGCTCCTTTGACCTCCGGAATATCGTATTCCAGATCCTTCGATCCCTCAGTGTAGAAGCTGCCAGATCCTGTGTTATCCTGATTGTGTTTCCATAATATTCAAATTGTTTCTTCCTGGTTGCTTGTAATATTCTCCCCTTGATCTGGGAATTCTGGAACCTGGCTATAATATTCCTAGGAGTTTTCTTTTTGGGGATCTTTTTCAGGAGGTGATCAGTGGATTCTTTCAACCTCTATTTTGCCTTCTGGTTCTAAAACATCAGAGCAGTTTTCCTTGAGAATTTCTTGGAGGATGATTTCTAGGTTCTCTCTTTGATCATGGCTTTCAGGTTGTCCAATAATTTTTACATTATCTCTCCTGGATTTATTTTCCAGGTCAGTAGTTTTACCCATGAGATTTTTCACATTGTCTTCTTTCATTTGTTTGGATCGTTTAATAGCATCTTGATTTCTCCTCAAGTCACTAGCTTCCCTTTGGTCCATTCTAAATCTGAGGGAATGATTCTCCTCAGTGAGCTTTTGAGATCCTTTTTCCATCTGGCAAATTCGGCTTTTTAAGGCATTCTTCTCCTCATTGCCTTTTTGAGCCTCTTTTGCCATTTGAATTAGTCTGCTTTTTAAGGTGTTATTTTCCTCAGACAGGCTGTTGACTCTCAATTTATAATTTTCTTGAATCATTCTCATTTCTCTTCCCAATTTTTCCTCCACTTGTCTTATCTGCTTCTTAAGGTCCTCTGTGGCCTGTAACCAGCTCGTTTTTTCCTTTGAAGTTTTTGGTGCAGGAGTTCTGACTTCACTGTCTTCCTCCTGTTCCATGCTTTGCTCCTTTTTGTCCCAAAAGAGGAGTCTAATGTTGGATTCTTCTGTTTGTTTTGCTTCCTTTGCCTGGTCATGTTGCCACTCTATTACTTGACTTTTGGGCTTTTTGCCACAGTAGGACTCTGCCACCAGACAGGGGAGCTTCCATCCCAAACGCTGGGGTTTTCTCAGCTGCCAGAGGTATTAGATAGGTGCCCTTTCTGAGGTCTCCACATGCTCTGGCAAGATGGTCACACACCTCAGGACCTCCACTCTAGACCACAATCCAGATCCAAGCAGGTCAAAGCAAGAGCGATTACCCCTCAGACTGGTTGCCTGGTCCCCCTACACTCTGCAGGCCAAGAGCTGAAGCTGCAATGTGGCTCCAGTTGTGCCAAGGCAGCTCAGTGGCTTCTAGCCCTGGGGGCAAAAGCCAAGGCTCTCCCAACTACTGGGTCCCAAAGTCCACACTGCACTGACCTCTCACTTTGTCCTTTGCATCTATGTGTTGATAAATCTGGAAACGGCCACAGCTGCTGGTGATCTGGAGTTCCTCCAGCCAGTGGCTGGTCAGGGCCACTCTGGGGCTAAAACCTCTGGCTCACCAGTGCCTGGCCTTGGCTCCTAGAGCCCTGCGCTGGCTGATTCCTGCTGGGCTGTCCTCAGAGGGGGGTTAGCTTCTCGGTGTCATTTTGTGGCTTCTGTAGCTCCAAAGTTTGTTCAGAGTCCCCTTTTACATGAATTGGGGAAGGTGGAAGCTGGAGCCACGTGGAGGTCCTGTTTCTACTCTGCCATCTTAATCACAAATATTTTTTAAGGAGTTGTTTTGTTCAGTGAATTTTTTTTTCCATATTGCCAATTGTATTTTTAAAATAATTAGTCAATTTATCTTCTACCTCTCTAATTTGAGTTTTAAAATCCTTCTTGAGCTCTTCCAAGAATGCTTTTTGGGCTTGAGAGCGATTATGGTTTGTATTCTCTGAAGTTCAGGGTGCTGACTTTTTCCCCTAAACTAGGTAGGTAAATGATATATGTTTAATTGAAGTAAGATTGTTAACCCTTTTTGCATTGCTTTCTTTTAGAAAAACAGATCAAAGAACCTGTGCTAGCAGTCATCCTGGTTATGCTAGGGTGCTTGTTGCTATAAATGGAATAGTTGGACAGGATCTGCAAACTAAAAGGGAATTATGGGGGCTGGGATAATAGTTTGTTTCCCAGTTGTGGTAGCTGTGATTCTGTGGAGCCATGGAGCAGGAGCTGAGAACTGCCTGTATGCTAACTTCAGTGAGATGAGAGTAGGAACAGAGTGCTGCTAGGGCAGAAGCCAGGAGAGGCTGCCTCCTGCAGGAGAAAGAGGAACCCAGGAGTTCAGTGCCCCTGGGACAGTTTGACTCCCAGGGGGAAGGTGGAATTGTCTGTGGTGGGTGGGGGGAAGTGCTGTGGACCCCCAAGGACCCCACACTGTTGACTTTGTTGCCCAGTCACCCCATAAGACTTGGAAGTGGGAGCTGGAGCAATGTTAAGACTGGGACTTGGCTCATTAGAACCTGCACCTGAGAGTGCCAGGAGGAAGCCTGCAAGGGTGGTGTGGGGGGAAGGACACACCCCCAAGAGGACTTTATTTGGGTATTTTTGTTTTGGATTGAGGGGATTATAATGCTATGTACTTTGTGTTTGTTTAAGGCAGTGTGACCACTCTGGTAATGAGTTATCATGTTTCATATCTTGCAAATGTGATGTATTTATTTTGTGGGGATTGTGTTGTACTTAAGAGATGTTAATGCCAATTCCGCTATAATTGCCTATGTAACAGGCAAGAAAGATCTTGGGACTGAATGTAATGGTAAGATAATTTGAAGATCTTCCCTGCCCCTTAATAGACCTAGGGAATTTGAAGATCTTCCCTCTCCTTTAATGGGCCTCACTTGGAGCACAACAAGAAAAGCTTGCTTAGGGAAGGCTTGTTTTTTAGGAAGGCCCATCTTTTGTTACTTTGTAATTAGGCAGTGGGTCATGAAGGTTGTAATGTTTGGTTAAATGAGACTCAGGGTAGCTGTTAAGCCCCCCCCTCCCCCGCAGGCTTTGAAAACCCAGATGTTGGTGCTTCTCTCTCTGGTAACGACATAGGTTTGTGAAGCCCTGTCTATGGTCTATTGAATTGTTATTTTCTCTGTATTTTTTGTCTGCTTCTAACTTCTATTTGTATTTTCTCTGAAGTTCAGGGTGCTGACTTTTTCCGCTGATCTAGGTAAATGATATACGTTTAATTAAACTAAGATTGTTAAGCCCTTTTGAGTTGCTTTCTTTTAGAAAAAGAGATCTAAGAACCTGTGCTAGCAGCCATCCTGGGTATGCTAGGGTACTTGCTGTTACACCCCTGCAGTGGGTGAGTCAGTTCATCCGGCCTCGCTCCAGCTCTACTATGGTTGGGTCTGTGCTGGTACAGCCCATGTACTCTGTGTCAATAAATATTATTTTTTAAAGAAAAGAGGACAAAATAGTGAAACTGATCAATACATCAGAAAAGTCTGAAATGCAATGTATTATGTCCATGGACCTTCCAGCTCTGAAATGGAATTAGGAGGTACTTCTCTGGGTCCATTAATTTCTTTGTATACCATTCAGTTTTGGTCGTAATTATTTCCATTTCTATTGTTACAATCGTCTTATATGTGTGTGTAGGCTCAAGAAGTAAGAAATGGAACAAAAATTGGCCTCTTTTACCTACTCAAAAAAAAAAAAATCTGTCTGGGAGGGGAAGACGCTCAGGGTTTCTGGCCAAAACAGAAACAATGGCATAAAATGTTGGTGAAATGTTGGTTCTGTCAGACTGCTCTTTTGTTTTCATAGAAGTTTTTATCTAATAGGGAGTTTTTTCCTAATCAATTTATATTTTGGGGTCTATTGAACAATGCATTATTCTGTTCCATTATTTCTGATTCTTTCTAATCTAGTCTGTTCCATTTATCTACTCTATATTTTATATCAAATGGTTTTGATGACTGCTACTTTATAATATAGTTCAAGGTCTAGAAATACTATTTCTTTTATATGTGGGTTTTTTTCCCAACTATTTCCTTTGGTGTTCTAGATCAGAGGTGTCTAATGGGACCTTTGTGGCCTACGATAGTCTGACTGGAATTGGATTAAAATATAAGTGGGAAATATTTAACAAAATAAATAAAATATAACAGTAGACAGATAATATTAACAAATATTTTTCTAAATCAATATGTGACCACAGGGATACTTGTGTACAGCTTAGTGGTCTCCATTTCTATTTGAATTTGAAACCACTATTGTAGTTCTTTTGCTTCCCCACATAGGTTTTATTTTATTGAAATCTGTAAAATATCCCTTTGGCCGTTTGATTGGTATAGCATTGGAACTATAAATTAACTTTGGTATTATTGTCATTTTTATTATATTGGTACAGCCTAACCAGGAACACTGAATATTTCTCTATTTTAAGTTATTCTTTACTTTTTCAGTAGAATTTTGTAATTATATCTATATAAGTAATTTGGGTGCTTTAGCATATTAATCCACAAGCATTTTATGTACTCCATATTTTTTTGGAATGTGACTTCCTTTTCTGTTACTGACTCTTGGATTTTGTAAATATTATATAGGAATACTATTGATCTTTGTGGTCTACAACTTTTTTTTTCATCTATTAGAATCTTAGCACTATATCGTCATATAGCCTTTTCCAAATTTTCAGATAAATATACCTTTTGAGGTTTCTGTTGATTCTTGTGTTTTTATTTCAAAGTTCCTACTATGCTCTGATCATTTCATACTTCAAAGTCCTTTATTCTATTAAAGATCTGTTCTCCCCCCCTCCCCATAGAATTATGTTCAGTTTTTAAGGATTAGTTATTACTGCTTGTAATTTTACTTTAGGGAATATTGTTTTTACAAGTTTTCCTATTACTTATAGTAGAAACTTCCAGGTCTTGCGAGATCCTAACTGTGATTCCTTGGAATTTAAATTGTTCATTTTTGGATGTTTACAATGGTTTTTTCTTTCATGGGGGAGCTTTGGATTTTGGATATGATACTTCTGTCACTTCTCCCTTTTGTAATATTTTTCATGAAGACACTAAGCAACACTTGATTATTCTCCCCTTATTAGACTATAAATCCTTCCTCATCATATAGCCACTTCTATTTGTTCATTTTTTATCTTTCTAGGTTTCTCTTGACTTCACTTCAAACACTTTGTGTTCGAATTTCAAAAATTTTACTCAGCTCTAGTATTGATAATCTTTTCTTCATCAATGGGCCTTTTTTTCTCTATAGGATTATATTCAGTTTTTCAGGCTGTTATTCTCGTTTGGAAGCCTTTTTCTTTTCCCTTTTGGATTATTAGATCCTAAGATTTCCTCTCCTTTAAAGCAGTAGTTCTCAAGTCCTACGTAAGCATTCACAGTAGTTTCTTAGTACTTAAACTCTTTCTGGCTGCTTGCAATTTTTTCTTTGACCTGGAAGATCTGGATGTAGGTTTTGGAATTTCTTGGAGTTTTTATTTTGATATATTTTTTAGAAAATATATTGATGACTTTTCCCCCCTATTTTCCCTTTGCCTTTTTTTTAAGAGGTTGGAGGCATTTTAAATTTAAGAGTTCTTGAAATAAAATATCCAAGCTTTATTTTTGTAATGATTTTCTAGCATTCCATATATGCTTATGTCTTCTTGACCTGTTTTCTATATCAGTTGTTTTTAATAGTGTATAACTTATGGACAACTTTGAAAATAATGTGTAATATTTATTATATAGGTTTTCTTGAAATGGAAATTTATTGCTTTATATAGAATGTTCTCTTATGTTCTACTGTGTACCTGGAAATGTTTTTTTTTTCTTTTCTTATTCTGTACGTAAGTTAAAATAAATTTAAAAGCTTTAAAAATAAAAAGACCCCTTGTGACATGAAAAAATATATATAGTTTACATTTCTCCCATTTTTTCCAACTTTGTTTTTTTCCTTTTTTTTTTCATGTTTCATATATTGGTCCATTCTAATTTTAAAGGGTTTATTTCTTGGGTAAGCCAACTACTTTCTTTTGTAATCAATTAATTTTTATTGCAAGTTATTCCCTCACAGTTTTCTTTTCAATTATAATTATGTTTTATATCACTTAATTTCTTTCAGATATTCTTATATCTTATTTGTGGTCAAGTTATTTTCTTCTCTAAAACTCTGCTTATAGTTGTGGAGTTATTGTTTTCTTTTGAGTTTTCCTCTTGGATGATTCTTGATCCACCACATTTCTGCATAATGTTCATTGTCTTCTCTTTAATCATATTTCTATGGCCAGTTCTTGGTTTTGGACTTAGCATCAGACTCAAGCTATGCTTCCAGCAACACTCTTGGATGGACTTGTCAGTTCCTTTGAACTTGATCTTGTTTTCTTGGGTTTCTGCTTTTGGCTTCTATTTATCTTGGTGTGTCTGCCCTCAGAGCACCAGACTTCAGTGTACCCTGTTGGAATTCTATATCTTGTTCTCCTCGAACAGAGTACTGATTTTTCTTCTCCTTCGTCTGAGGTTTCCTTGTTCTGAATAGTCTCTATCTCCCTTGAATATTCTCTGATCATTGTGCTAGGTAGTCTTTTATACCACTTTAGTTTCCTTGATCACGGCACTGAGTAGTATTCTAACCTCCCTTTTGCTTTCCCAATCAGAGTACTGGGTGATCTTTTGTCCACCTTGTGACATCCACAATCAAGGTGCTGTTAGTCTTACATTCCCCACTGGAATTTCTCTGGTCATAGCACTGCTGTTTCTATTTTCTCCGCCCAAATCCTAACACTCCCTGGAGTTTCTTTGATCACAGTGGTAGATGATTTTCTGTACTACCTAGACCTTCCTCAGTCATGGCACAAGTGTGTGGTCCTGTATTTGGTTTGTAGTCTGTTTCCATATACTCATCCTGGCTTCTCCGGCAGGATGACTCTTCCAGTGTTCACAGTTTCTCGTTGTTGTATCTTTTTTTTTAATTGTTGGGCTCCTATGTAAACCACCACATAGGCACCTTAACCAGAAATCTCTTTCACATCGGTAATCAAAGTACAATACTAACAAATATTACAATTTGTAATCTTCCTATGGGAGTAGGATATTAGTTAATGAATTTGCTGGTTTTCTTCATTATGGATGCATTTGCTCCTATTTCTCTTTGACCTAAAAGGACTGGCAATACAATAGTCTATGACACTCAGGTCTTACATGGCCCCCGTCTATGAAAGACTGAATTCTATTCAATATATTCCTCTTATAACAGTAATTTGAAATGATCCACTCAATAGAGATTCCTAATGTTGAGACCGAATCAAGCCAAAAACTAACCAAAAACAAAAAAGACACAAACTTGGTTAGCTTGGCAATTAACCAAACAATTGAATTAGAAAACTCTCCTTTCTGGCACTGCTGCCGCAGTAGTCCGGGGACCTCGCGGGAGCAGCGTCGTCAGGCACTGGAGGACCAGGGGGTTAGAGCAACCTGCGTGTCGCCTGCCTGGAAGGGTGGGCACGCGAGCTTCTAGCACATGCCACTGGGAAGGTTGCCCGGGCAACTAGGGCCCTCAGGCCGTTTCCTGGGGAACTGGGGGTGCGTCCACCCAGCAACCAACCAGGTCAAAACCGGCTAGTGACCAAAGATGAGCCTCCAGTGGGCTGTGGTTGCTGCCGTCCTCTATGCAGAGATCGTTGCCGTGCTGCTGCTCTGCATTCCTCTCATTTCTCCCAAAAGATGGCAGAAGATCTTTAAGTCCCGCCTGGTGCAACTGCTGGTGAGCCACGGCAACGCCTTCTTTGTGGTTCTCGTCCTCCAGGCGCTGCTTCTCCTCGACGCTGGGAGGGAGATCTTTAAGTACGAAGACGGGGCAGGGAAGGTGAGCTGGCGGAGTAACCCGAGCGCCCTGCAGCACCTGCACACGAAACTCTTCCGAGCCCAGAGGAACCTCCACGTCGCTGGTTTCTCTCTGTTGCTGTCTTTCCCGCTCAGACGCCTGGTGAGCCTTATCTCCCAGCAGGCCACTCTGTTGGCCTCCAATGAAGCCTTCAAAAAACAGGCTGAGGGTGCCAGCAAAGCCGCCAAGCAATACATAGAGGAAAACGAGAAGCTGAAGAAGGAAGCTGGCGCCAGCAATGGCAAATCAGACCCGAGGGACGACGTGCTAGTGGAGAACACCACCCTGAAGACTGAACTCAGGAAACTCAGGGAGGAGCTGGCCACAAGCAAGCGAAACCTGAAGAGAGCAGAAAACGAGGCCCTGGCCATGCGCAAGCAGTCCGAAGGCTTGGCCAAAGACTACGACCGCCTGCTGGAGGAGCATGCCCACCTCCAGGCTGCAGTGGACGGGCCCACAGACAAGAAAGAGCAGTGAAGGCTTGCTTGCCTTCCTCTTCCCTTCCTCGTCTTCCTTCCGGCGACTAGTCCGCTTCTCTCTGCATCGCATGGGGAAGGGGGGAACATAAAGAAGGCCCCCTGCCCCATCTAACCATCACTTCCTGGGGGTTGGGATCTGTACCTTCCGCAGGCTTCATAAACTCCACTGCTGACTCAACTGCTTTGGGCTTTCACTTTTGTTCAGCTTGTAAATAACCTTTGACTAACTTTGACCACTGAGCCACCCCTCCCCACCTTGTCTTACCCTGAATGTAGAGGGCAACCCCAGAGATTGGGGGTTGGGGCAGGAGAAGAATGTTTTGTAGTACCTCTTTTCCCAAGCTTGGGCCGCTCCTCATTTAGTCCCCCTTTGCTCTCCCCTCCTTCCCAGCATCTACCTCCTTTTCTTCCTATTCCAAAGAACAAAGGGGATTGCTGTCTGAGGAGGGGCCACCTGAGATTTGGTTCAGGGTTTGGGGTGGTGGCTGTTTTGCTGTGAAGAGCTCTCTGCTATTATTTCGTGGGATGAGGAATCTTGTGTTCTCTCCAGTGTGGGTACTTCTGGGCTTGGTTTAGTAGTAGTTCCCAGCTTCTCTTGGAGAAATAAAGTTTGTTAATCAAAAGGGGGGGAAAAGGAAAACCTTCCTTTCTCCAGGCATACAATTCATGTCAGCTAACAATTGTAAATACTAAAATCCATGCTGCATTGAATAAAAATGATTCCTTGCCTTCCCTGTATTTGTGCTGATTTAAAAACAAATCTCTTTCATACATGCCCTTTGCCTGAAAGTTTTCATACAGGTAGATGCTGAAACAATTCTAATGACTGGTAGACCTAATGGTATCAGCATGAAGTATAGGAATTGGTACCTTACCCTGCTTAAATGGTGAACATCTTAGATGATAGAGGGGGTAGGACTTGAGTTTGGTGTGACTGATTAAATTTCAGAGTTTATCATCCTCTCCAGAAATGAAAATTTTATTCCAAGGTTGATCAGGTCCTAACCTTTGACACAAAAATTTCATTGACCTCCAGAGCATACCATTTGAGTCATTTATAAGATAATTAGTTGGAGCAATAATTTCTGTCACATTTCTCAATATTATTCATTTTAGTAAGTACATCCCAATAAAATGGAGTGTTCCACAAACTGCAACTTTTTAAAAATTAAACTATCAGGGCTAGATCATCAGCAGCTGTGGCCATTTCCAGATTTATCAACACATAGATGTGAAGGACAAAGTGAGAGGCCAGTGCAGTCTGGACTTTGGGACCAATGAACCAGTGATCTATATATAGTCCCACTAATGTCGAAATTGACATTAACCCAAACAATGAAGTAACAGCTCAAACTGATGCTGGTGACCATATTACATGGGCAGTGCCTCTGTGCCAGTATACAGAAAACCAAGAAGAATCCTCTAGTGATAGTGGTGATGAAGGAGGGATTTGGTTTATAGCCCCTGTTACCTATGTAAAGGAAGAGTACCAGCACTTCACTTACAGGGAAAATTTCAGTGAGGAAATACCTACCTACTATGGACGGAAGGTCAAGCTGTGCCCAGTACCAGATGTTATAGAAGAAGACCCCATACCCATTGAGAGTGAGAGAATAAGTGATGACAAAGGAAAGGAGACCATACAAGGGAAAATCAGTAGAAAGAGGAGGATATTTTCATTCTTTCGATGTTTCTCATGGGTATTGAGGAAACAGAAAAAAGTACAAAAAAGAAAAGGCTGTTTTATGTTATGCTGAAAGGGATGAATCCCAAGTGTCAGAAAGACAAAGCATCCACAGGTTGCAGTATGTTACCATGCTTTACTACTAGAAAATTGGGGAAAACCCCCAAGAAATAAAATGTAAGGAAATTGTCATGAAAAAAAAAATTAAACTATCAGAAATAGTTATAAGATGATGATTTGTAATTTCATTCAATTTAAATTTGTCTCTATATATTTTTTTTACTTTACTAATTTTAAGAGAAATAGTAATGTATAAATACTTAGCTGAGTTGAAGAGAAAACTCATTGGAGCAGCTGATGTTAGCACAAGCACAGGTAGAAGAGGCAGTTTATGTATAGCAAATATAGAAAAACAAAGTAAAAAGTCCAGAAAATATGATCCATTATATTTACCAGAGGGATCCTCCAGTACAACATTAGTGATGAAAATGAAAGACTGTTTGTTCTATAGTAATAATTTAGCTTCAGGTAGTACAAAACTCAATAAATTGAAATGTCATGAAAGTATACATGGAGAATACTGGGTGTCCTTAGTACAGTTTTAAGTTGTTAAAGTTTAATAAATATTTACACTTAAAACTGTACTAAGATTTCTGGAATACAGTGCACATTTGGTAAGAAAAGATGTTTTTTTTTCAGAAAAAAAATTATATTTTTAATAAAACAAAACTTTTTTTTCAAAAACCATATATCTGACATCAAAACATTAGTTTGCATCATGAAAGATTGCTTACAGAATTGTTAAGCTAAAAATTTTGATAGAAAAAATATTGGTGCTAAATATCTATTTATATGGTTTAAATGATTTTGTGGGAAATCATAAGCAAAACAGTTTCCAGAGGTTCTACTTGAAGGTAATATAGTTGGACCCAATATTGTCCATAAATCTAATGACCTTTGTGATCAATTGAGGAACTAAAAGATTTTATTTTGCATTGTAAGTGAATGAAGAAAAACATATAAAAATCCTCATTTGATTACATTTGTATGATACTTTATTGAAACTGATATTAGCATTTTTATCTGGCAAACATATTGATAAAAATTCCACACTGAGTAAATTTCAATATAATTAACAGATTTTTTAAATGAAAATGATACAACAAAGGAGGATTTTGATTTTGTATTGATGTAGATCAATGTTAGGGCATCTATAAACAGTAGTGAAAAATGTAGCTTTTCATGAAATTTCAATATATTGCCCACTTCACAGGCAATCATTTACATAAATAAACAAGAGTAAAAAGATACAGTTTTCAAGTTATTATAAGAATAGTTAGTTTTAAAAACCAATTTGTTAAATGTTTCTTTGAAAAGTTGTATGATTACATGGGAGTGAAAGGCAGAAATACCTTGCTCTGTGGTTGTAGAATATCTGGGAAATTTTCTTGAAACATGATGTCTAGGCTCTTTTATTGATCATGGCATTCATGCAGTCCAGTGATTCTTAATTTTTTTCTCCTGAACCTGTTTTCTAAGTCAATTGGTTTTACTATGAGATATATTAAATTGTATTCTGTTTTTTAGTCTCTTGACTTTGTTTAAATATTTCTTGTTGTTTAACAAGTCAGTGGTTTCTATATTGTCCATTCTAATTTTCAAAGACTTTATTGGGTTGAGAAAAGTTTTGTATTACCTCTTTTGCCAAGCTGTTAATTCTTTTTCTTACACAGTTTTCATTTTTTTTTTCAATTTTTCCTCTAATGCTCTCATTTCATTTATAAGAACATTTTAAACTCTTATTTAAAACTCTTGCTTCATCTATGCCAGGAATTCTAGTTCAATTTGTGCCCAGGCTATGTTTTTCTTGGAGGATTTCCTTGTATATATTCTGAAGTGCAAAGTTAGCGTAATAGCTCTATATTGTGGCACTTTTTTTGTTTGTTCATTATTCCAGTTTACTTTCTTACTCCAGCCTTGATTTTAGGGCCAGTCTCTGCACTGTACTAGAGGGGAGGTCTAGGCTGTTCCATTGCTGCTTTCTTGTGATATTAAGTGTTTTCATTATTCCAGGATCTCAGGCATGCCTCAGGCTGAAAGATCTCAATGCTGTAAACATTTACTGATCCAGGGAAAAGTCTGATTGCTGCCTCTTGTCTGAGTTCTGCAAGTTTCTGACTTGGGTTTAGGTCTGAATAACAATAAAATGCTGCTGGATTCTGCCACCATCAGTCCGCTAGGAAGCTGGAATTGAACTTAGGTCTTCCTGGCTTTAAATGAAGCACCTGATCTTCTATTCTATGATACCTTCTTCATGCCCACTTTCCTCTTCCCATCACAGCCAATTCCATATTTTCTTTTATGATCTTTTTTTTAAATTTATTTTTATTTTATTTATTTTATTTTTTTTGCCTTTTGGAGGGCAATTGGGGTGAAGTAATTTGCCCAAGGTTACACGGCTAGGTTTTATTTGTGTGTGTGTATATGTGTGTGTGTGTGTTAAGTGTCTGAGGCTGGATCCGAACCCAGGTCCTCTTGACTCTGGGGCCGGTGCTTTACTCACTGCATCACCTAGCTGCCCCTTCTTTTATGCTCCTTGTCTCTCACTACTCATTTCTACTCTTACAAGGAAGAAATAAAAGGATCCTGAGCATTTGAAAGAGTTTAGCCTACTTGGTGAGAAACTGAGGCTAGCAATAACTCTGAGATTAATCCTACCTGCCACCAGTCTGTTCTATGGAAAATAAATGAAACAATTTATGTTCCCTTGACATTTTCTCTCAGAGCTAACAGGAGCTATCAGCAGACCTAGGGTTTGTACTTAAGGTGAACATGAAGAAAATTGTTCTATATAAGATCAATTATTCAGGTTTAACAAATGAGCATCATAAATAGTATCTTTTATAAACAAGATAATAAAATAATCTCTAATGTGTAATATGTAATCAAGCCTTTTAGGATTAATTTATTCAACAAATATTTATTGAAAACTATTTTAGATCCTATACAGGATACAAAAAATAGTATGTCATAGTGCCAGCCCTGGATAAACTTACCTCCTAGCTGCATTCCCTCCCACCCCAAATAATTAACAATAAAAGATAGTGCTCCAGGTCTCATGAGCAACAAGATGGCAAACTAGACATTTTCTCTTATCCCCATGACCTCCTTAACCTCCCCAGAACACAAATTAAGTGCCCAAAATAAAATAACTTCAGCTGTTTCCATGTCTAGGACACCAATAATCCAAAATAAAGTTAAAAATAAAACTAAAGACAACAAACCTAAACCCAGGAACTCACTGACCTTAGCTCACTCTTTTTCCCCACCTCCTACACTATCCACAGCAAGACCACATTAGCAGTCTCAAGGACATGACATAGACAAATCAAAACTCACCACATACCCTGCCCCCTCCTCCCTCTTTCCAGTGCTGTAGAGACCTTGGCTCCATACATTGGAAGTTTATTCAGACCTTAACAGTTAGCTTGTCCACAGTCCTATAGTAGTGAAAACCTGCAGGAGGCTGCAACCTGAAAGCCCCAGTGCAACACAATTCTGAATTGCCATTGGCTCTGAACTGCCAATGCTGGGCCAAACTAAGGAACAGAGGGAGTGAAACAAGTTACCATGATAGAATACTGTGTATGTGGAGAATTGTAAAGTGCTCCACCAAGCCTGAGGGAGAAAGCACTGCATCAGGCTAGGTCCAGTTCTGATCACCCCAAAGTCAGTTGGGACCGAGACCTAAGGCTGATGATTTATGAACAGCTTAGCATAGGAAGAGACTGAGAAGATTCAGCCTATACAGAAACCACTGTCAGAGGGGAGGGAGTAAGAAACAAACAATAAGGAACATGAGAGGGAGAGGGGTAGGGAATGAAAGTACCAAAGACTACAGGAAGAATAAATACTAAAAACCTTGAATATAAACATATAAATCAATAGGAAAAACAACAACAACAGAAGGAAATACAACCTCCAGATCTAGTAAGCCAGTTCAGGTATATAATAAATACTTCAAAATGAAGGAAAATGACCCAAATTTGATGAGACAGAGAACCCTGTGGAAATGGACAAAAACATGGAAATATAACATGCTATTCCTGAGAGATTTAAAAGAAAAACAGTAACCATGAAAACAAAATATATGTCTTCCACAGCAAAAATATTGAGCAGGACAGAAAAACTTGAATCTGCAAAGAAAAGCCTCACCAAAGAAAAAAAAGAGAGAACAATAGACTGGGAATGTAAATACACAAGTAAAAGGCAATCTAGGAAAGAGAAGCAAAGACCAAGAATATTAAATGAAAATATGGCATCTTCTAAATGGGATAACAAAAGAATATATGTGTGTGTGTGTGTATATGTGTGTGTATGTGTGTGTATATATGTGTGTATGTGTGTGTATATGTGTGTATGTGTATATGTATATATATGTGTGTGTGTATATTTCTCTCAGCCACCTAGAACTTGTACAACAATTAACCATGTACTAGGGCAGAGATATTTCAAACAAATGTGAAAAGGCAGAAGTAATATATCCATTACAGAGCATAATGAATAAGAATTGAAGTTGATTAAAAAACAAAAAAAAAAAAAAAAGATACAGACCCAGAGGAGGCAGAACCAAGATGATGGAGAGAAACCAGGAAGTTGCCAGCACTCTCCCCAGTTTCCCTTGAAATTCAAGCTTCTAAACAGATTCTCGTGCAACAGAACCCATAAAAAAGATGGAATGAAACCGTTTTCCAGCTTAAGATAATTTATTTTATTTTTTGCTTTTTTGGAGGGCAATTGGGGTTAAGTGACTTGCCCTAAGTCACATGGCTAGTAAGTGTGTTAAATGTCTGAGGCCAGATTTGAACTCAAGTCCTCCTGACTCCAGGGCCAGTGTTCTATTCACTGCACCACCTAGTCTCCCCCAGCTTAAGATAATTTAGAAGGACTCCAGAAAAGGTCTGTCTCACTTGGGTAAAAGGGGAGCACAGCCATGGTTTCCAGACAATCCAGTGGGAGGCTCTTAGCCACAGCACAAATCAGCAATGAAGGTTACTTGGTCCTGGCTCAGAAGGCCAGTGGCACAGCAGGTCAGCTGTGAGGCCTCTAGCCCCAGCACAAAAAGCAAACTGCCAGCCCTGCAAACCCAGCATGACAGGAATGACTAGGCTAGGCCACTCAAGTGCAGTAAGCAAATTGTGAGGGCCTGGAGGCCTCAGTGCAGAAAACTAGTGACCAAGACCCTGGTCCATAGTGCAAGAAGCTTGGGACAGTGCCCCCTGTGCCCCAGGAGCAAAGCTCAACTTTATTTTTTTTAATTAATTAATATATTTTTAGTTTTCAACATTCATTTCCACAAGATTTTGAGTTACATTTTTTTCTCCCCATCTTTCCCCTACCCCCCAACTCAAAATAGTGAGTCTACTGAATACCCCTTCCCCCAGTCTGTTCCCTCTTATATCCTCCCTCATCCCCCCCTCCCCCTAACTTTCTAGTAGGGCAAGATGGATTTCTATACCCCAGTGCATGTATATCTTATTTCCAAGTTGCATGTAAAAAAAAAAAACAAACAATATTTTTAAACATTTAAAAAAACCTTTGACTTCCAGATTTTTTCCCTTCTTCCTTCCTTACCCACCCCCACTGGGAAGATAAGCAATTTAGTATAGATTGTACATGTGTACTTACCCAAATCATTTCCATAGTAGTTATATTGTGAAAGACTAACTATATTTCCCTCCATCCTATCCCACCTCCCACTTATTCTATTTTCTCCTTTGACCCTATCCCTTTTCAAAAAATATTTGCTTCTAACTACCCTCTCCCCCAATCTGCCCTCCCTTCTATCATCCCCCCTCTTATCCTCTACCCCCCTGTTTTCCTGTAGGGTAAGATACCCAGTTGAATGTGTATGTTATTCCCCCCCTTAAGCCAAATTCAATGAGAATCAGATTTTCCCATTCCCTTTCACCTTCCTGCTCTTCCCCTCCATTGAAACAGTTTTCTCTTGCCTCTTTTATGAGATAATTTACCCTAATCTCTCTCTCCCTTTCTCCTTCTTCCAAGTAATTCTTCTCTCACCTCTTAGATGTCCTGCCTTCATATTCAACTCATCCTGTGCTCTCTGTCTATGTATACACGAACATATGTGTGTCCTCACTCACGCATTTATACACACATACACCTTCCTATACATACATATATTTTCCCTTCAACTATCCTCATACTGAGAAAAGCCTAGAGTTACAATTACAGTTTTTCCATGTTTGAATGTAAATAGTTCAACTTTAATAAGTTCCTTATGATTTCATTTTCCTGTTTACCTTCTCATGCTTCTTGTATTTGAAAGTAAAATTTTCTGTTCAGCTCTGGTTTTATCATCAAGAATGCTTGAAAAGCCTCTATTTCATTGAATAACCATATTTTCCCCTGTAGCATTATATTAAGTTTTGCTGGGTATGTGATTCTTGGTTTTATTCCTAGCTCCTTTGACCTCTGGAATATCATATTCCAAGCCCTATGATCCCTCAATGTAGAAGCTGCTAGGTCTTTTGTTATCCTGATAGTGTTTTCACAATACTCAAATTGTTTCTTCCTGACTGATTGCAGTATTTTCTCCTTGACCTGGGAACTTTGAAATTTGGCTATAATATTCTTAGGGGTTTTCTTTATTGGGATTTTTTTTTCAAGAGGCAATCAGTGAATTCTTTTGATTTCCATTTTGCCCTCTAGTTCTAGAATATCAGGGAAATTTTGCTTGAGAATTTCTGGAAAGATGGTATTTAGGCTCATTTTTTGATCATGGCTTTCACGTAGTCTAATAATTTTTAAATGATCTCTTCCAGAACTATTTTTCAGATTGGTGGTTTTTCCAATGATATAGTTCACATTGCCTTCTATTTTTTCATTTGTTTGGATCTATTTTATAGTATCTTGATTTCTCATAAAGTCATTAGCTTCCATTTGCTTCAATCTAATTTTCTTTTTTCTTTTTCCAAATGCTTTTATTAACTTCTGATTTACATCATTCATTTCCATCAGATTTTGAGTTACAAATTTTCTCCCCAGTTTTCTCCTACCCACCGCCCCGAAATAGCAGTCCCACAGGATATCCCCTCCTCCAATCTGCTCTCTCCCATATTTTCTCCCACACCCCTTTTGACTTTCCCAGTGGATGTCTATACCCCAGTGCCTGTATATCTTATTTCCCAATTACATGTAAAATAATATTAATAATATATATATATATATATATGTGTGTGTGTGTGTGTGTATGAATATTTGATTTTAAAACCTTGAATATCAGATTCATTCCCTTCCTCCCTTGTCACCCACCCTTACTGGAAGATTAGCAGTTCAGTATAGGTTGTACATGTGTGGCTAATGCAAAACAATAACATAGTAGATATTGTAAAAGACTGACTATATTTCCCTCCCTCCTATCCCACCTCCCCCTTGTTCGATTCTCTTCTTTGATCCCGTCCCTTTTCAAAAGTGGGTGCTTCCAACTTCCCTCCCCCCCAGCCTTTCCTCCCTTCCATCATCCCCCCTCTCATCCCCTTCCCCCCCTACTCTCCTGTAGCATGATACCCTATTTAGTGTGTAATTCATTCCCTCTTCAAGCCAAATTCAATGGGAATAAGGTTGACCCATTCCCTTTTGCCTTCCTATTCCTTGCCTCCATTGTAACCATTTTCCCTTGCCTCTTCTAAATGAGATAGTTTACCCTATTCTGTCTCTCCCCATCTCCTCTCATTATATTCCTCTCTCACCTTAATTTTACCTTTTAAGTATCATCCCTTCCTGTTAAATTGGTCCTGTGCCCTCTATCTATGTATGCCTGTAAACATGTATACACACAATCACATATGAATTCATATGCTCATATACAGACATATATATATATATATACATATACATACACACACACACACATATATATATATTTCTATTCCCTTCATCTACTGAGAAAAAAGTTTCATAAGTTACAATTATTATTTTTCCAGGTAGGAATGTTAATAGTTCAACTTTGATAAGTTCCTTATGATTTCTTTTCCCTGTTTACCTTCTCATGCTTCTCTTGCTTCTTGTATCTGGATGTCAAATTTTCTATTCAACTCTGGTTTTTCCAGCAAGAATGCTTGAAAGTCCTCTATTCCACTGAATGATCATATTTTTTTCCCCTGAAACATGATACTCAGTTTTGCTGGGTAGGTGACTCTTGGTTTTAATCCGAGCTCCTTTGACCTCCAGAATATCATATTCCAAGCTCTTCAGTCCCTCAGTGTAGAAGCTGCCAGATCCTGTGTTATCGTGATTGTGTTTCCACAATATTCAAATTGTTTCTTCCTGGCTGCTTGTAATATTCTCTCCTTAATCTGGAAATTCCAGAACCTGGCTATAATATTCCTAAGAGTTTTATTCTGGGGATCTTTTTCAGAAGATGATTAGTGGATTCTTTCAACCTCTATTTTGACTTCTGTTTCTAAAGCATCAGGGCAGTTTTCTTTGAGAACTTCCTGGAGCATGATTTCTAGGTTCTTACTTTGATCATGGCTTTCAGGTAGTCCAATAATTTTTAAATGATCTCTCTTGGATCCATTTTCCAGGTCAGTGGTTTTTCCCTTGAGATATTTCACATTGCCTTCTATTCTTTCATTTGTTTGGATCTGTTTAACAGCATCTTGATTTCTCATAAAGTCATTAGCTTCCATTTTCTCCAATCTAATTCTGAAGCAATGATTCTTCTCAGTGAGCTTTTGAGATTCTTTTTCCATCTGGAAAATTCTACTTTTCAAGGCATTCTTCTCCTCATTGCCTTTTTGAGCCTCTTTTGCCATTTGAGTTATTTTATTTTTTAAGCTGTGATTTTCCTCAGTCAGGCTATTGACTCTCATTTCATAATTTTCTTGCATTGTTCTCATTTCTCTTCCCAATTTTTCCTCCACTTCTCTTATCTGCTTCTTAAGGTCCTCTATGGCCTGTAACCAGCTCGTATTTTCCTTTGAAGCTTTTGGTGCAGGAGTTCTGACTTCACTGTCTTCCTCCTGTTCCATGCTTTGCTCCTTTTTGTCCCCAAAATAGGAGTGTAATGTTGGAATCTTCTGTCTGCTTTGTTTCCTTTGCCTGGTCATGTCACCCCTTAGTCACTTGACCCCTGGGCTTTTTGCCACAGTAAGACTCTGCCACCAGACAGGGGGGCTTTTGTCCAAATTCTGGGGTTTTCTTAGCTGCCAGAGGTATTAGATGGGTGCCCTCTCTGAGGTCTCCACACTCTCTGGCAAGCTGGACACACACCCCTAGGGCTTCCAGGAACCCTAGAGTACAATCCAGATCCCAGCAGGTTAAAGCAAGAGCGATTACCCCTCAGACTGGTGCTTGGTCCCCCTACACTCTGCAGGCCAGAAGCTGAAGCTGACACATGGCGCTGGCTGTGCCGGCATCTCAGCAGCTTGTCTCCCTGGGGGCAAAAGCCATGCACTCCCACTTACTGGGTCCCAAAGTCCAGACTGCACTGATCTCTCACTTTGTCCTTTGCATCTATGTGTTGATAAATCTGGAAACAGCCACAGCTGCTGCTTATCTGGAGTCCCTCCAGCCGTGGCTGGTCAGGCCTGCCTTGGGCCTAAAGCCTAGGCGTGGGTCTGGGCCGGGCTCCCAAAGCACTGTGATGGCCAATTCCTGCCCACCTGGCTGTCCTCAGTGGGAGGTTAGCTTCTCTCTGTCATTTTGTGGTTTCTTCAGCTCCAAAGTTTGTTCAGAGTCCCCTTTTTACATGGATTGGGGAAAGGGGAAGCCAGAGCAGCGGGGAGGTCCTGCTTCTACTCCACCATCTTGACTCTGCCCCTCTTCAATCTAATTTTCAAGGAATTATTCTCTTCAGTGAATTTTTGAAATTCCTTTTCCATCTGGCAAATTTGGTTATTTAAGGCATTCTCCTGTTTGGCTTTTTGGGCCTCTATTCCTGGTGTTATTTTCTTCAGTGTATTTTTGGGTCTCCTTTAGCAGGTTGTTGACTCATTTTTCATGATTTCTTGCACCTTTCTCATTTCTCTTCCCAATTTTTCCTCCACTTCTCTTACTTGATTTTCAGAATCCGTCTTGAGCTCCTCCACGGCTTGTAACTAATTGATATTTTTCTTGGAGGCTTTTGATGCAGGAGTTCTGACTTTGCTGTCTTCATCCTGCTCCGTGCCTTAATCCTTTTGTGTCCCCAGAAAAGGATTGTATGGTCTGATTGTGTTTCTTCTGCTTGCTCATATTACCAGCCAATTTCTTGACTTTTGATATCTTTGCCATGGTAGAACTCTGTTTCCAGAATGGAGAGAGCTTTGTTCTGAAGTGCCCATCAGAAATTATATACCAAAGCCCCCTAAAACTTGCCAGAAGGGGCACCTACTAGGGTCCCTGGAAACCACCTGATAGGCCATAATAGTGAAGGGACGTTTCACCTGTGTTGCTAGAAACATACCCCAGATACAAGTATGTTCTTGTTAGCCCAGATACAAGTCTGTTCTTGTTAGGTACCCAAGATTTTACTAGAAATGGTACCTCTGTCTTGGAACTATATTTTGTTGATTAGCAACTCCTAGCTCTATAAAAGTATACCTTTCAGAAAACTCAGTGCTGTCTTCCCTATTGGGGAGGCAGTCACCAGCTAGTTAATAAACACTCCTAAATTATAATTGGCTTTTCTGTCCTGTAGTTTTTGGATGTCCACTACATTTTGGAGGTTTCACCGAGATAGCCTTTGGCTCTGTATTGACTGCTGGACCAGGCTCCCTGGAGGGCTGGGAGAGCAGTCTGACCTAGGGGAGGCCACCAAGTGACATTCCTCGGCCCCTGGCTCATACTGTTTTCCTGAGCAAACCTGAAATCTGAGTCCTTCCCAAATTCTTTCAATTTGGTCCAATGAGTATTCTATGACCTGTTTCTGTTGAGTGCTCCTGTAAGGGTAAGAGGCTGAGCTGGACGCAGCGTAGATGGTCTCCATGGGAGGCCATCAGAATACCCTGTTTTCCATTTCTCTATTTTCTACCTGGTAATTATAATTGTTTCTGTAACCTTTGCTTTTATTCGGTTTATGTTTTTCTTTGTATTTGTCACTAGGTGTCGCTGTTGACCTGTTTCTTTTTCTGTATTACTGTATCTGGTTCTGTTTTTACTTGTTATTACAGGCCAACAAACATCTATGCCCCAGGGGGAACGAAACCCCTTTGCACTATTTTTTAAGGAACTTTAGAAAGTTCCAAAAGACTGTGGAAGATTATGGGTACCCCGTGGATAAAGATAAATTGTCCTTATTCTGTCAATCTGATTGGCCCCAATTTGGTGGCATTGGCTGGCCCTCCAAAGGTACTTTAGACCCAGCCATTGCTGGCCAAGTCTGTAAGATAATATATGGATCCCCCAGGCATCTGGACCAAGTTCCTTCATCACTGTATGGATGGATTTAATACCAAAGAGGGCCCCGATATCCATCCAAGTTTTGGACTCTAAACTACCCCAAAAACTACTCGGCCCCAAGCCTCAGCCCGGGGAATCCCTGCCCAAGATCAAAAGCCTCATAACCAACCATACCCTGTCTTGCCTCCTGAAACGGAAGATCCCCTTGGTCTTATTCCTGACTATCCTCCCCTGTATCCACCCTCCTCAGAGTCCCTGGCTGCCTCCGTAGCTCCTCCTCCTTTTAGCCCTCCTCATACCCAGGGTGGAACACCCTATGGGGCTCATTCTCCTGCTAGCACCCCACTCCCCTTCCGACAGATTGTTCCTTCCCCGGGATCTGACCAGCCTACCACAACTGCAATAGTTGCTCCGGGCACTCGGTTGTTCCACCTGGGATCCCCCAAAAGGGAGGGAATGAACTTTCTCCACTTCTGGAGAGGTTCCACTGGGCCCCCTTTCTCAGTGCAAGGGGTCACCGGAGGGACAAATGACACTACCGGAGTGTATTCTACCAGCAGGTAGAAAGGATGAAGCCTTCTTCCTTTTGCCCTGCTGTATTTTTCTGTGGGATTGTGTAAAGAAATTTCTAAATCTACCATCCTGTAAGATTCGAAAAGAGGCATCCAAGCAGCAAGACCTGCGCTAGAAAGATTAATAATCTCTGAAGGAATGGCTGTTGGCAGAAAACCACTTCTCCTTCTACTCCTTGAACTCCAGCCAAAGTTCTCAAAGTAGAAAGACAAATGAACAGAAAGAGAATGGGAAATTTCTCCCCTAAAATCTATCTAAGGGAAATGGAGTCACTTCAATGATCAAAGAGAAGTAGGTTTCCAAGCTGCACTCTGGAATAGGACTAACACTTAACCCTTTCCTGGGTCACAGAAAGAGAACTGTGCACCATCATTGGGAATAGAGATCCAGGTAATTGAATTCATTCTGGCTACTATTGGGCACTACAGAAACTGAAGTTTAAACTCACCAGCTTGGTTATTCAATTGTTTTATTTCAAAGTTCAACATTAAGACCATGATTGTTACTGGTAAACAGTTGTATTATCTGTGTTGTATGAGAAGCAGCTTCTCTTAAAGGCTTGAAGTAGATCTGAAATTTTAAAGGAATGAACACCTAAAAAAAGT
>NW_027185665.1:1151362-1229264 GCF_028583685.1 Petaurus breviceps papuanus
AACTGCTAAGATTCTCTGCCCTGTGGTCCCAGTTCTTCTTAGCTGGGCCTACAGAGCCCTCCCTTGTCATCCAGCTCTGACGGAGCTGAGGAGACAGTAAGAGGTTTGAACCATTCAGATTTTTTTTTCTCCCTGTTGTACTGGCTATAATTGAGCTAGGGCTGCAATGAAGTTAATTTGAATTAAGCTCCTCCAAAAAGAAAAAGGGGGGAAGGTACAGTAGCTATACTGGAGCTACACTGGCTTGTCATGTGCCTACCTGAAAGGTTAAATCCCTGGAATAGAACATTTTTCTGAGTGGCATGTTGAAGAAGCTTGTGAAACAAAGGAACAAACACAAGTTAATCATTATTATCTCATATACTAAGCCTGGGATACATCTGAGCTACTAAAGTGTGTGTTAGATCTGAGCTATTCAGCCTAAATAGTTTAGCAAAAGGGTACTTGATCTAGCTCCCACCAGCAATAGTTTTAGATCCCCAGGTACCCTGAAGCCCATCCCTCTAAGTAAGCAGAGCCTGAAGTTTTTACTTCAGGTTTCCCAACCCCTCTCCTCAATGCTAGCACTGCCCTTTTTCTCTCAAATCGACCACCCCATAACCAGGGTCTGCTGCAGCTAAGCATTCATAGAGGTTTATTTGATAAAGTATAAGGTGATAATGTAGTTTGAGTGTGATGATTTTGGAAAAATGGAGGGTTTTCCCCTGAAATATAGAGTTCACTCTTTACCATGAAGCCCCAACTTCAGTACCATCTAAGAGATTTCTCCCTTGCTCCAAATGATCCCTTTGTGTGTTCCAGTGCCAAGGTATTAAAGAAGGTTGCTAAGGACTCCTGGAAAACAATGGAGCAAGGAGAAAACACCCCAGAATATAGAGCAAAAAAAGAGAGAAAAACAAGAGAGGTACAGCTGAAAGATAAAAGAGAGAAAATGAGAAAAGTGGGGAAAAAAAAAGCTTGTCAGTAAGAAACAGTGTATTCCAAACTCTTCACTGACTGGTTGTGTGCTCAATTCATCTGTAAAGTGGGGAGATGCGAAAAAGAGAGGAGAAAATGAGGTCAGAAGTCAACTAGCCTCTTCACTTGGTAAGATCAATCATCTTATATGTAATTTGGAAATGCAATTAATGTCATCTCACAGTTTATATTATTGTTGTATTTCTACACTATATATTGTAAAACCTGAGTGAGGAGAAAAATTGTGTAAGGCCAGTAGTGTTACTTTAACCCTGACTTGTAATATGTATATCTGCTATTTAGAAAAACTTGTAAAACTGTTAACTAAGCTATTTTGTGCTAATGTTTTAATGCTAAAACCTATAATTGTTAATTGATTATTTTATGTGGAAAAGAGGAAATTAATTGGATGAAAACTTGTCTGACTAGTTCTGCCCATTCTGAGCCATTATTTAAGCAAGTGTTAATATTTATAACTGAATACATATGTGTAAAAATTCATTCCCCTTTTTAAAATTCTGTTTGGCACCCCACCTTCTATTGTATTTTGGGTGATGAATGCTGTTATGTATGATTGTTAATGATTTACTTCTCAAGTCCCTCCAAGCTCTCCAAACATCCAGGACGCTGTCCGAGCAGTGTGCCAGACCACTCTGCTGTTAAGGTGGCCGAAGAAAAGCCTGGATCCACCCCTCAAACATCAAGGTTATGGCTCCTCACGACCCACCAGACCTGTGGGTAACAGAGCCAGCCGGTGATTGACACCTGAAGATTAAGAGACTGTTCTGACGCTCCTGTTCCTGGCATTCCTGCCTTTGGCCAGTTCCAATCCCTATGCTCCCACCTTGTGCTCTTGGACTTTTACTAAGACAATTGATGGGACTCTAGTTTCAAAAATATGACTCATGGCCAGTCCGCTCTTTTTATCACTGTGCCCTGCTCGATGCAGATTCATGTTGTTTCCCTATACAGGCATGTATTCTGTGAGGACCAATGCTGCTGCTTGTGGAGCAGAAAAGCAGCCTTTGGTCAACCCAGTCATATGTCTGCCCTGAGGATGGGTCTGCTAATTGTGGGGGACAGGGGAAATATCAATGTGCCAATTGGGATTGTGTAACCATTGCTGATTGGGTCACCACATTTCATTTCATTGTAATACCCTTAAGTCATGTAACCCAGTTGTCATTAGGGTTTTGGATTGGACCAAACAGGATTAGAAAACTGGGACACCTTGGGAATCAAGTTTTATGTCACAGGAAGGGACTCCGGGGCTTTGTTCACTATTCCTCAGCCCACCTCCTGGTGGTGATCGAACCCTGAATGGCCCCCCTGTTCCACCCATTACCATTATCCCTGAAGACTTGGGCAGCACTTTGGTAGACCCCAAGTTCCTTGGACCTGAGCTTAACTTCTGACTGCTTGTATGCAGGAACACCTTTTTGCTGGCAGCCCCCATTTTAGTCCCTATCCTAGTTGGCCTTGGTATGGCAGGATCGGCAGCAATGGGTACCACAAACCTAGTACAAGAGAACAGTTCCCTCGACTCAGTTGAGTCCAGTTTCAACTATGAACAAGAAAAAGAGGGGAGTGAAGTGCCCATCAGAAATTATACACGAAAGCCCCCTAAAACTTGCCAGAAGGGGCCCCTACCAGGTTCCCTGGAAACCACCTGATAGCCATAGTAGTGAAGGAGCGTTTCACCTGTGTTGCTAGAAACATACCCCAGATACAAGTCTGTTCTTGTTAGGTACCCAAGATTTTACTAGAAATGGTACCCCTGCCTTGGAACCATATTTTGTTGATTAGCAACACTTAGCTCTATAAAAGTATACCTTTCAGAAGACTCAGTGCTGTCTTCCCTATTGGGGAGGCAGTCATCAGCTGGTTAATAAACACTCCTAAATTATAATTGGCTTTGCTGTCCTGTTATTTCTCGGATGTCCACTACAGTCCCAAATTGCTTGGGTTTTTCCAGCTGCTGTAGCTATTAGGAGGGTACCCTTTCTACAGACGCCAAAAGCTCTGGCTCACTTTCCACACACCCAGGACCACCACCGAAGACCAGATCCAAGCAGGTTAAAGCAAAAGTGTTTACCCTCTGAATGATTTCTTGGTCCCCCTACATTGTACAGGCCAGGAGCTCCTGAGGCAGGCACGCGGTGGGGATGCACAACTACTGAGCCTCCACTGCTTTTCACCCCAGGGTCAGGGGCTGGACTGCACTCTTCTGTTCCAACAGATCTTTTACTTTGTCTTTGGCATTTATGGATTGAGAAGGCTGGAAACCACCACAACTGCTGGTGATTCACTCTCCTGAAGTCTTCTCTGGCCTGTCTGTGCTGCTGGTCGGAGCCACCCCAGGTCTGGGCCCTGGGGCTCATGTGGGACTGTTCTCAGCTCCCAGTTTGGTGCAATAGACCTTTCCTGTTGGCTTTCCAGGCTGCCTTCAGTGGGAGATTTGTTTCTCTCTGTCTCTTTTTGGGTTCTGTAGCTCTAAAATTTGTTTAGAGTAAATTTTTTTTACATGTATTAGCAGTGATTAGAGCGGGAGCTCACTCCAAGTTTGTGCTTCTACTCTGCTATCTTGATTCTGCCTCGGAGCTCAACTTTAAAAGACACAAAATATTCTAAAAAAATGAGCATGAAACAAAAAATCCTTGACCATATGGTGACAGGGAAGATTAAAACACAAATTTGGAAGAGGAGAGTAATGTCAAAATGCCTACATGCAAAACCTCAAAGGGGAATATGAATTGATCTCAGGCCCAAAAAGTCAGCTTAGAAGAGTCCATAAAATATTTTAAAAGCCAAATAAGTGAAGTAGAAGAAAAATTGGGAAAAAGAAATGAGAGGTATACAAGACATAATCAACAGTTTGGAGAAGGAAGGACAAAAATTGCCTGAAGAAAACAATTTCTTAAAAAAAATACAGTTGGTTCATTGGGGGAAAAATGACTGAAATAAACAAGTTCTTAGAAAGTAGAACTGGCCAAATGGAAAAGGAGATACAAAAGGTAATTGAAAAAAAAAATTCCTTACAAATTAGAATTGGGCAAGTGGAAGCTAATGACTCTATAAAACATAAAAAGTCAAAATCAAAAGAATGAAAAAATAGAAGAAAATGTACAATACTTTATTGGAAAAGAAACTGAACTGGAAAATAAAGCCAGGAGAGAAAATTTAAGAATTATTGAACTACCCAGAAGCCATGATAAAAAAAAATGCCTAGACAGCATCTTTCAAGAATTTATCAAGGAAAACTGCCCTGATATTCTAGAACCAGAAAGCAAAATAGTAACTGAAAGAATCCACCAAATACCTCCTGAAATAGATCCCCAAACAAAAAGCTCCAAGGAATATTGTAGCCAAATTCCAGAATTATCAGGTCAAGGAGAAAATACTTCAAGCATCTAGAAAGAAACAATTTAAATATCAAGGGTCTAAAGTCAGGATTACACAGGATTTAGCAGCTTCTATATTAAAGGATTGGAGGACTTGGAATATGATATTCTGGAAGGCAAAGGAGCTTGGATTACAACCAAGAAACAACTACTCAGCAAAACTGAGCATAATCTTTCAGGGGAAAAGATGGACATTCAATGAAATATGGAACTTTCAAACTTTCCTGTTGAGAAGACTAGACCTGAACATAAAATCTTATCTTCAAATATAAGAAAAGCATAAAAAGGTAAAGAGGAAAGAAAATAACACATCATTCAATAACGTTGAACTGTTTACATCCCTACACAGGAAGATGATACTTGTGACTCTTGAGAACTGTATCTCTATTAGGGCAGTTAGAAGAAATATGTATAGACAGAGGGTATGGGTATAAGTTGACTCTGTTGCGATGAAATAAAAAAAAATTGGAAGGGACAAAAAATGTATTTTACTGGGAGAACAGGAAAGGGCAGGCAGAATATGGTAAATTCTATCACAGGAAGAGGTACAAAAGACCTATTACAATAGAGGAAAACAAGGGAATGAATAACCATTGTTTGAACCTGACTCTAATCAGATTTGGCTCAAGAAGAGAATAACATACATATTCAGTTGGGTATAAAGTTTATCTTTTTTTTTTTCTTTTTGGAGGGCAATTGGGGTTAAGTGACTTGCCCAAGATCACATGGCTAGTTTTTGTGTTAAGTGTCTGAGGACGGATTTGAACTCAGGTCCTCCTGACTCCAGGGCCAGTGCTCTATTCACAGCACCACCTAGCCACTCCTTATAAAATTTATCTTATGCTATAGGGAATTAAGAGGGTAAAAAGGGAGGTGTGGGAGGGAGGGGGTGATAGAAGGGAGGTTAAATTGAAGGAGGCAATTATCAGAAGCAAAACATTGGTGAGGAAGGACATGGTGAAAGGAGAGAAAAGTATAAATGGGGAAAAATAGGATGGAGGGAAATGCACTATTAGTAATCATAGCTGTAAATGTAAATGTGATGAACTCTCCTATAAAACAGAAGCAGATAGCAAAATGAATTAAAAACCAGAATCCTATAATATGTTGTTTGCAAGAAACACATAGGTTACACAAAGTTAAAGCAGAGAGTTACACAAAGGTTAAAGATAAGGGACTAGAGCAGAATCTATTATACTTCAGCTGATGCAAAGAAAACAATCATGATCTCAGATAAAGAAAAAACAAAAATAGATTTAATTAAAAGAAATAAAGAAGGAAACTATCTTGCTGAAAGGTACCATAGACAATGAAGTCATGTCAACACGAAACATGTATGCAACAAATGGAATAGCTAACATATCAATTTTTGAAGCAGGAGTGGAATAAGTTACAGGAGAAAATAGATAATAAAACTATTATAGTGATGGACCTCAACTTTCTCCTCTCAGAACTACATGAATCTAACCAAAGAAGAAATAAGTCAAGGAAATGAACAAATTTCTGGAAAAGTTAGATATGGTAGATCTCTGGAGAAAATTGAATGAGAATAGAAAGGAATATACCTATTTCTCCAGAGTACATGACACTTACACAAAAACTGGCCATGTATTAGGATATAAAAACCTGAAATCAAATACAGAAAAATGGAAATAGTAAATGCATCCTTTTCAGATAATAATGCAATAAAAATTATAATCAATAATGGAATTCAATGGAAAGAGAGATTAAAAGTTAATAGGGAATGATCTAATCCTAAAAACAAGAAAGTAAAAGAATAAATCATAGGAAAAATTGATAATTTTATTTAAAAAAATGAAAACAATGAGACAATATACCAAAATGTATGGAATGCCACCAAATTAGTACTTAGGAAAAAAATTTATCTGTGTAATTGCATATATCAACAAAATAGAGAAAAAACAAATCAGTAAATTGGGCATGCAACTAAAAAACTAGAAAAAGAACAAATTAAAAACCCCCAATTAAACACCAAATTGCAAATCCTAAAAAATCAAAGGAAATATAATAAACTTGAAAATAAGAAAACCATTGAACTAATAAATAAAACTAGAAGCTAATTTTATGAAAAATCTAATGAAACTGATATACCTTTAGTTTATTTCATTTAAAAAAGGAAAGGAGAAAACCCAGTTACTGGTATCAAAAATGGAAGGTGCGAATTCAGCACCAAGAAGAGGAAACTGAGATAATTGTTAGTAGCTATTTTACTCAACTTAGCAGAAGAAGAAATAATATACTTAGCCCAGTGTTAGAAAAATAAATTGAATGTGCTATCCACGAACTTCTTTTTTTTTTTGCTTTTTTTGGAGGGCAGTTGGGGTTAAGTGACTTGCCCAAAGTCACACACCTAGTAAGTGTGTCAAGTGTCTGAGGTCGTCAATGAACTTCTTAAGAAAAAATCCCCAGGACCAAATGGATCCACAAGTGAACTCTACCAAGTATTTAAAGAATAATTAATCCCAATACTATATAAACTATTTGAAAAAATAGACAAAGAAGGAATCTTAACAAATTCCTTTTGTGAAACAAATATAGTGCTAATTCCCAAAACAGGAAGTGCCAAAGAAAGGAAATTATAGACTAGTTTCCTTAATGAATATCGATGCAAAAATTTTAAACAAAACACTAGCAAAAAGATTACAACAATATATTACAAGGATCATCCACTATGACCAGGTCAGATTTATACCAGGAATGCAGAGTCGGTTCGATATTAGGATAACTATCAGCATAACTGACCATATGAATAACAAAACCAACATAAATCATATGATTATCTTGAGATGCAGAAACAACCTTTAACAAAATACAGCACCCATTCCTATTAAAAACACTAGAGAAATAGGAATAAATGGGGTTTACCTTAAAATTATAAGTGATATTTATATAAGAGCATCAGCAAGCATTTTCTGTAATGCGGATAAGGTAAAGCCTTCCCAACACAATCAAGGATGAAGCAAGGATGCCCATTATCATCTTTATTATTTAATATTGTATTAGAAAGGTAACCTATAGCAATAAGGGAAGGAAAAGAAATTAAAGGGATAAGAATAGGCAATGAGGAAACAAAACTATCACTCTTTGCAGCTGATAAGATGTTATACTTAGAAAATCTTAGAGAATATGCAAAAAACTACTTGAAATTATTAACAACTTTAGTAAATTTGCAAGATATAAAATAAATCATCAGCATTTCTATATATTACTGAAAAAGTCTAGCAAGAAGAGATAGAGATATTCCATTTAAAATAACTGTAGACAACATAAAGTACTTGGGAGTGTATCTGCCAAGACAAACCCAGGAACTATGTGAACACAACTATAAAATACTTTTCACGCAAATAAAGTCAGATCTAAACAATTGGAAAAATATTAATTGCTTGGATAGGACAATTGGGTAGGCCAAAACAATATATTAAACATGCTAATTCTACCTAAATCAATCTATTTATTTATTGCCATTTCAATCAAACTGTCAAAAAATTATTTCACAGAACTAGAAGAAATAATAACAAAATCCATCTGGAAGAACAAAAGCTCAAGGATATTAAGGGAATAAAAAATGCAAAAGAAGAGGGCCTAGCCATATCAAATCTCAAACTGTATTATATAATGGTAATTATCAAAAGCAATCTGGTATTGGCTAAGAAATAGAGTGGTGGATCAGTGGAATAGATTAGGTATAAATTACATTATAGTAAATGACCATAGCAATCTAGTATATGATATTGTAATGGAATGCAAATTTGAAGATCTTCCCTGCCCCTAGGCTAAAGTGCACCTGGAGCCTGGGGTGGGAGGCTTGTTTTTCAGTAGATACTTCTTGACTGGCCAGTGGGTCAATAAGGTTGTTACATTCTCTGAGCCAAGAGAAGGCTATATAAGCCCTGATGTGTAGCTGTGTTTTGGGGGCTCACTTTGAGAAGTGTTCTGTGATTTGATATAGATTCTGGGAAGCCGTTGTCCTGAGCCCCCTGGCTTTGAAAAAACCCAGATGTTGAAACCCAGATGTTGACTGGGTATGGATGTAATGGTTGGACAGTTTGGAAATCTGTCTACTTGATCTATTTCTGTCTTGATAATTCTGTCTGTGTACTTTGAAGTTCGGGGTGCTGACCTTTTCCCCTGAACAAGGTAAACGATATATGTCTGACTGATTAAAGTAAGCTTGTTAACCCATTTTGAGTTGCTTTCCTTTATCAAAGCAGATGCAAGAACCTGTGGTAGCTGCAAACCCTGAGGACGCTTGGGGTGCTTGCTGCCACAGATATATGAAAAGATCCAAACTTTTAGAACAAAAACTCATTACTTGATCAATACCTTATACCACACTCCACAATACATTCTAAATTGATACATGACCCTAATATAAAAAATAATAGTATAAAATAAAAAATTGGAAGAGAAACAGTTGGGACAGTGGAAGGGAGGCCAGGCTGGCGGGGAGGGAAGTTGGAATTGCACACTTTTTAAAAGAGACAGGATCAAAGTAGAGAGTCGGATAGGATGGAAATATAGTCAGTCTTTCACAATATATCCCCTATGCAAATGTTTTGCATAGCTACACATGTACAACCTAATTGCTTAAATTCCCAGTAAGGGTGGGTGATGAGGGAGGAAGGGAAAAAATCTGGAATTAAAAGTTTTAAAATCAAATGTTTAAAAAATATATATATGTATATATAATAATAATAATTATTATTTTATATGTAACTGGGAAATAAGATATACAGGCACTAGGGCATAGAGATTCACCGTGCCCTACTGGAAAGTTGGAGGGGGGATGGGGGAAAATATGGGAAAGAGCAGATTGGGGGAGGTGATATTCAGTGGGAACGCTGTTTTGGGGTTGTAGGTATCTCATTGATTTTTATCTTTGTTGCTATTTTAAATTTAGAAGCACTTTGGTGAAGTGGATGGAGTGCTGGACTTGTTTTCAGGAAGACCTGGGTTCCAATCCAACCCATCTACTTTCTGATCTTAATAGAAGGGGTTGGCATTACTATATCTCAAATTACATTGTAAATGATTATTAATGACATCTTAGTTTCCTCATTTGTAAAATGAAAGTGTTGGAATCAATGACCTCTAAATTTCTTTCCAATTCTACATTAACAATCCTATGGTTTCTTTTACTTAGTTATAATTACATACATACATACACATGTATACACATATACAAAATTATATGTAACATGTAAGCATAAAACCATGTTATATTTAGCATATATATACATATACATTCTTTTGGTTCCACTTTGATTATTCTGCATCATTTCATAGAAGTACTCCAATATTTATTTGAAATTTTCATGTTCATTGTTTCTTAGAGTGTGGTAATATTCCATTTATTCACATACCACAATTTGTTCAAACCATTCCCCAGTTGTATACACAGCATACTATTTATTTCCATCTAAAAATAATTTCATATAGTAAATTTTTCTTGTTTTCAGTATCCTCTTGGGGATATAAACTAAATCGTGTAATTGCTGTGCCCAAGGAAATGAACAAGTTTGTATTTTTTTCGTAATTTAAAATTGTTTTCTTGAGTAGTTCAACCAATATATAGCTCTGCTAGTAGTCAATTAGTATGCCTGTATTTCTTTTTTTTACAAATTCCTACCAACATTGAATTTTTCATCTTTGCAAATTCGATGGGTGTGAGGTCACAGCTCAGTTGTTGTCATGTACATTTCTTGATTATTATTGATTTTGAGGGATATTTTATATGGTTGATAATTTGCACTTCTTTTGAGAGCTCTTTAGTTCTATCCTTCAAACATTTATCTATTGGCCATTTTTTGTACAAAGATTTTCCCCACTGTATATTTTTGCTTATTCTAGGTGTGTTAACTTTATTTTCATAATTTTTAAATAATTGGAACAGTATACTTTGTCTCTCATATTTTCAATATCACAAATTTATCCCCTATTTATAGTTGTAAAAACATAATTATCAATTTTCTTCTAAATTTTATTAGTAGGACTTACATTTAGCTTATTAGTTTATTCCATTTGGAATTTATTATAGTATAATATGCAAGATTCTGTTCCAAAGCCATTTCTGACAGATTGATATCCAGTTTTCCCAGCATTCCTTTTGACTAAGTGTTCTTTTCCTAGTATTCTTGGGTTTTCTGATGATTACTGTAGGTGTTTCACTCTTAGTCCTCTTTAGCTAAACTATTAAATTCTTATTTTTTGCAAATTTGGGGTCAGATAGTTTTGATGCTCATTTACAATATAATTTGAGATATAGTAATGCCAACCCCTTCTATTTTCACTTAAAAAAATGCCAACCCCTTCTATTTTCACTTAAAAAAAATTATTTCCCCATGCATTTCGACCTTTTGTTTTGTCATATGAATTTCACTATTATTTTGTCTAATACATATAATCATCTCCTTTCTAGTTATTGGTGTAGTGTTAAATCTGAAGATTAATTTTAGCACCATGATCACTGAATATTTTTTCACTTATTTAAGGTAAAAGGTAATATGATTAAGAGTAATAGGAGTGCTCTCAGAGCACATAGCAATGGAGATATCTCTTGTGGCTAGGAGTAGTTACAGAAGGTTACATTAAGGAAATGGGCCTTGAAACAGTCCCTGAATGTTTCTCTCTTTAATGTTTTCAAAATCCTATTTTAATATCTACACGTGTTAGTAGGTATGAAACCGAGATACACACATATATGCATGTATATGTGCACACACATGCTTTATTTGATCTTTCCATAGATCTGGGATAACACATTTTTGAGTGCTCCCTTCATCAATACAATGCTTTCTTGTTCTATGAGATTTTTCTCTATATTTTCCAGTAAATCTGCCATAGAAGATATTTTCTATGTATAGAAGATCTTCCTCTCATTCTTTTAATATTTCACCCATACCAATGTAGCACTTGGGCTATTCAGCTGTTTACTCAAGCCCTAAATATATAACAATTCTACTTTCTTTTCTGGTCATACATGTATCCAAAGGTATCTTTTATATCATTTTTTTGAATACAACTCAACATTGGTAATATGATATAGGTCACCAGGTATTTTTCTTTGCTTTTCTTCTGTTCATATGCAATTTTGATTGTATTCAAAATCAGGTATCCTCTGTAATTCTCAGCCATGTGTATCACCAAAAGAAGCTACATTAAGAAGATGTAATTTGGCATCATGGAACAGGCTAAGATTATTGAAAATGTTATATAGTTTCTCAAATGGCTTTCCATCTTCTATTGAATTTTGATACTATTATCCATCTATAATTCCTGTGTAATATACATGTACCAAAGTACTAACTTAATGAGCTACCAATCCAACTGGATGTTATAATCTGGGAAAATATTCTTTATCAGCTTGATTTTGCCTATGTGTATTGTTTGCCTTATCTCTTGAGTAGTTTGGGATCTGGGCTGCTAGGTGGTACAGTGGACAGTGCACTGGAGTTGGAATCAGGAAGACCCATCTCTAGGAGTTCAAATCTGACCTCAGACACTTACTAGCTATGTTATCCAGGGCAAGTCCCTTAGCCCTGTTTGTCTCAGCTTCTTCATTGTAAAATGATCTGGAGAAGGAAATGGAAAATCACTCCAGTGTCTTTGCCAAGAAAACCCTAAACGAAGTCACCACGAGTTAGACACAACTGAGAGAACCCAACAACAAATAGCTTGGGATCTCACTGAGAAGGTCCTATGGTATTACAGAGTTTAATACAATGGATATAATGTCATTTGCAAGCAAGAAAATCTCGAGAATCTTATTTCTACAGAAAATTCCTCTTTTATTTGAGCTATGTAGGACTTTCTTTCATAAAAACTATAGACACCTTTGGTGAGCATTATGTCCTGCTCCTCATTGATAATCAGAGGATAGTTTAAAAATGTAATTTGTTGAGGTTGTAACTATGAAGAAGGCGTGTATAATTTAAATACATGGGAGATGGGGGGAAATTTCCTATCAACTATATGAAGACTTAGTACTTAACTTATAAATACTAAGCTACATCATGCCTGCTACCTATATGGGTTAAATCACTTAATATCTAAATATTTTTCATTATGTCTCTCCAATATAATTCATTTTTGGAAAGAAAATGAGCAAGGGGGAAAACATTTTGTAGTTAATGTACACATAAGAGAATAGTAAAAACTAAGCCCTAAGAATAAGGGCCCTCCACCACAGCAATATCTGGTGATTTTTCATCATAAATTTAAGTAGAAAACATTTTCCATTTCTTGTGGATCTTGAAACAGAAATATACAATAGAGGAAGTGTTGCCAAGTAATAGAGCCTCTGCTATGGGGAGCTAAAGCCTAAAGCTCAAATTCTTATTTAATATTTTGGCATTTGCTGTATTTTTTCCACCTACAAGTTCTCTCTTTAGTATAAATTATACATTAAAATGAAAATCTTAAACTAAATGACAGACATGTTCTTGAATTATACGTTATGTTCTTTCATCTTTTCAACCTCTAGGGGGAACTGTGTTTTCAGCAATCCTTTCCCCAGGAGGCATTCTGTGAATGAGCTGCAGGCTTCATTAGGATTCTTCAGCATTACTTAGAGCTGGTCAAATGAAGGGTGGAGGCCTTACTTAAGAATTTAAACTGGGTGCAAGATTTACCAATTACAGCTGTGATTCCAATGATGAGTTACTGGAGAGACAGCAATAATTGGTGGAAACAACCAATCTGTTTCTAATAGCCTTAAAAAATGCCATACTTGATCATCTCTATAGATACTAGCTCCAAATATTTTAATTATGGCAGGAAGGACATAGTATTGTCATAGTAGATAGTGTTTTGTTTTCATAGGTTACTGAACAAATGATCGTATAGTCTTTAGAAAAGTTGTTACCCCTGTTTTCTTGTTTCATGACTTAAAATGTTATACACAGTTAATTAAATGATTGCCAAACTTTATGACATTACTATTCATTGGTGTGACAAATTAAATTTGGAGGCTACGTGAAGTGTTAAACTAGCTCTCCATCCCCACCCTCCTACCCCAACTAGTTTTATTCTGCTTTGGAGCATGTTCTCAACATCTATAGTTTCGTATACCTTTCTGAAGAGAGAGAAAAAATGTGCTTTCTCATTTCCACGTTTTAAACAATTTCAGAGTAGAGGCATTTTAAAATTGCATCCTTCAGGGATGTAACACTTATATTTTGCAAGCAACATTTGCCATTCATGTAATAAACATAGGGCAACATCCTATCACACCATAATAGCTTACATTTACATGACTCTTTAAGATTTGCAAAGGGATTTACATATATAATCTCATTTGAGCCTCATAACAACCCTGAGAGTTAGGTGTTATTATTATTCTCATCTTATAGAGGAGGAAACAGATGAAGGTAGGTTAAGCAATTTGCCCAATGTCACAAGCTAGTAATCATTTGAAGCAGGACTCAAACTCAGGATTTGACCTTCCCAATTCTGATTACAGAGTTCTATCCACTGTGCCATCTAAACATTCTATGTATTACAGTTGTTGTTGTTTTAATAAAGTGGGAATCATTACTCCTTGAAAGCATCATTACAAGAGAGCTCCATAATACACAAAAGATTGTCTATTCTTTTACATGTTGGAATTTGGTTTACATATCATAATTTGGCTCATATACCACCTATCAACAAATAGTTCTAAATCTTATCCATGGCCATATGGTCAATATGTGTCCAAGGCAGGACTTGAATCCGGGTCTTCTCAACTCTAATGCCATCCCTCAGTCCAGGTAGGTGGTACTGCCTGTTTAAAACATGCAGGTGTGAGAACACAGACAAGTCACAACCACTCAATGTCTGCTGGGAGTAGACTCCCAATTCAACTCTGTCACTATAAGAGAGACATATTATTGGTCTGAATAGGTGGAGGGAGTTTCTGCACACAAAATAGCTCACAGATAAAATCACAGGTTTGGACCAGTAAAAAAATCAAATAATTCTCAGAATATGAAAATGAATATGGAAATTATATTTAGAATGTTCTCATTACACAAAGACTTGGGGGCTATTCCCTAATGGGACTAGATGATTTCTAAGACCCATTCCATTTTTAAGACATGACTTTAATACATATGTGTGTGTGTATAGTGACAGGTCATATTTATACACTGATATTTATATAAACTTCTTACTGGTTTTCAAATACTAATCTTACATGAAGTAAATAATTCAACAACACTAAAATGTACATATTTTACCAATGATATTTATAATTATTCCTTTTATATAATTTTATGCCAATTTCCATTTGACAAATACTGTTGATAAATCCCAATTTTTCTTCTTTAACATTTTCTGAGGAATGTTTTGAAGAGGAGGAAATTGAATAGTATAAACTACTCTTGTTTCATTATTTAGTTTATTCGAGTACAACATGCAAATTTTCTCCTTAATTCCTTTTTTCTTTTAAGTTTCTTTAAAAGTTTATAGATGGGTAACACACTGAAAATGAGGCATTCCAATTTAAAGCCCAAATAGTGAAAGCTCTGGTATTAAACTAAACTTAAATGCACTGCCCTGACAATGACCTCCAGGCTAAGTTGAGAAGACCATCTGTAAAGTGGGAGGCAATTCACTCATGCCATTTAACTGGGCCTCTCTCTTTAAGACTTGAACAACAAACTCTGGAGAATTACTTTGCTTTTTACTCATACACACCCTTCGAAGCCATAATAGGACTAATAGGCTACTTCATATTCTTGAGGATCTTCAGTTTAAAATGAGAAATTCATTCCAACTGGGACTTTGTTGTTAATTTCCTTTAAAAACCCTATGTGTAAAATTGTTTTTTAATAAAGTGCATTTTCAGTTATTCAGCTGTGGATTTTATCCTGGTCCTATGTTTGGGGTGAGGGGCCTAAAGAGAGTGCTAATTCAGTTGTATAATGGGTTCCTATTGTAGAAACTCTTCCTACCTTAACTAATTGACAACTTCTCTACAATTAGTTTGATAGAACTGCCTAGGGTAGGAAGCTATAAATTTACTTGCCCATAATCATACGGCCAGAAAACTAGGTAGAGGCAAGGCTTAAACCCAAATGTTCTTGACTCTAGGGCCATCGCTTTAGCCACTACTCCATGCTGTCTTGCTATTAAATATTTGGTGAAATTAATATTTTAGAGTTCAGTCTAATTTCCTGACTTTTCAGTAGTTTTAAATTTTAATATATTTTATTTCCCCCAATTACATGTTAAAATCACTTTTTAACATTTGTTTTGAGTTCCAAATTCTATCCCTCCCTCCCCTCGGAAGTAGGTTTTTTTTTTTTTTTTAATAAAACATTTAAAGGAGTAAGACACAAGATATTACTTAAATTTAGATTCGGAGGTTAGAGTTCAATTAACTTCAGTTAAGCATACTTTCTATTCTTTCAATTAGCATAATGGACAGTTGTATTTATCAGTTCAGCAAGAGAAAAAAAAGAGTTATCAGCAAGCACTTAATTATATATACAAACGGAAACAAGAATTCTAGACTGGGAGACAAAAATGCAGAGCTTGGAGCAGTGGTGCAAAGGTTACCAGCCATATTCATTTTTTTTTTTTGGCCGAAAGAGGGCGTTTTCCTGAGGTAATGCGGGGGTGGGGTGGGGCCTTTAAGTTTCTTTAAAGTTAAGTGAAAGTATTCAAATGAAATTCTGATCGTTTGTATTTTTCTAATTTGCGGAATTTAAATGTTTTTAAAGTCTCTTAGGTGTAATGAAGTATGTTACCCAAACAAATAATGTTTTGCGTGTACATATACCAATAATAAGAATGGTGAACTCTGTTTGAATATGCATGGAAAAGCAAGGAATTCCTGACCTGATAGCCAGGTCACTGACTTATTAAATCCTTTCCATTCCCGCCTTTTGACTTGCCAGAGATCAGGACTTGGGACCTGCTACCTTTCTATTCTTCATAGAGCTGCACCTGCCTTTGGAAAGGCAGGGAAATGGAAGATCCCGAACTTTTCCATTTGTGCCCATAAAGTCCTGGGCACGTTTTTTGGGGGCGGTTTGCAAACGTTTGCCTTGTTCCATCCGCGTGTGGAGAAGCGGAATAGCGGACTGGAAATCGTCCTCTGCAAGCAAAACGTCCCTCCGCCACGCAACTCTTCTTTCAGAAAGCACGCCTTGGTTTCACTTGGTCCGCAGACCTGGGTAGAACATGTCAAGAGAAGCGCCCGCGCCCTCCGGGACCAAACGGAAAGCAGAAACTGCATAGGTGGAAGAGAAGGGTAAGCGGGGAAAAGGAGCAAGGAGGTTTCTGGCGGCAGAGCGTAGGGCGCAGACCGACCTCCAGAAATCCGTCTTGGCTAACTCACGTCCCAGGTATGTAGTGGACGCTGGGACACTGGAGAAGTCTAGTTGACTTTGAGCTATGAAAGCAAACTTTTTTCTTTGGGCTGCTCAAACTAAGTGTCACAAGACTTGTCAGTCTGAGTAGAGCTCTGGATAGTAGAGATAGTGGGCCACATCCCTCCTCCTCCTCCTCCGCATTTAGATCCCCTTCAGTGACACTGCTTGAAAGAGAGCCAAGGAGAGAGGGGGAAAGAGAATAAGCGCTCGCGCTCTGCCGGGGAGACCCCTGAAGATTCCATGTCAGTAAAAGTCAGATGGGAATTTGGTCATTTGCTTAGCGCTTGTGTGTTCATTTGCAAATTGATTTATTGTATAAGGATCTTTAGTCTTTGAACTGAAGCGGTGGCGCCTGAATTGAGCTGCTATGTTTTGGAGCGAGTTGGGGAACAGAAAAGGCGCGTGTCCACTGTGGGTATGAACTGAAGGGGAGATGAGTGAGTTTGTACGTGTGCTGCAACTTTAAGAAAAAGGTCGGGGTGGTGAGTGGATTGAGGTTGGGGAGGAGAGAGGGAAGGGGTGTGGGGAGGAGTCCTGATGTAAGAATGCAAATGAGAGGCTCCCCTCCAACCCCCCGCCAACCCCCCACTCTACCCGCTCGAAATACAAATCCGTTCTCGCAGCTCCATGTGTGGTAACAGGCTAGTCCGCTACCACACTATTTAAACAGAGGATATGTATCAAGAAACAAGGGAGAATCAATGAGATCAAACGGGAGGCAGATGCTCCGTCAATTACAATCACTTGGACAAGTTTAACTTTTTTTTTTGCAAGTATTCTTTCAAAATCAACCTCAACAACGTCCAAAAAAAGAAGTCACCTCCAGGCAAAATAGTATATAGGAGGAAAGAGAAATAGCTATATGACATATTACAGGGTCATAGATACAAACTTAAAAAAAAACTGGTAACATTTCAGAGAAGGGCCCTTTTTTCCCGTCACTTGACGGGAGAAGGGGAATTCTGTTTTCTTAGGGCACCCAAGGGGGCGCAGGGACTAAAGAGGTAGAGGGAAGGGAAGGGGAAAGGGAGAGGGAGAAGGAGGAGGGTGGTGGGAAGAAGAAAGGCTAAGGTGAGTGGAAGAGGTTGCACCTCAGCACGATGCCATCCTTTTTGTTACTCAGTTTCTCTTCTTGCGCCGTGCTTAGCTGGGCGCTCCTGGCAAGTGGCGGCAGCAGCAGCATCGCGAGCAGCAGCGGAAACCGAGGCGGCGGGCTCCCTGTGGTGGAGGAGACGCAGAAGATCGAGGTTCTGGTGCTTCTACCCAAGGACAACGCTTACATGTTCTCCTTGGCCAGGGTCAAGCCGGCCATAGAGTACGCGCTGCGTAGCGTGGAGGAGAATGGGACTAGGCGACAGCTGCTTCCACAGGGCTACAGCTTCCAGGTGGACTATCAGGACTCACACTGCGGCAACCAGGCACTCTTCAGTTTAGTTGATCGAGTGGCAGTGGCCCGGGGGTCTAAACCAGACTTGATCCTGGGCCCCGTCTGTGAGTATGCGGCAGCACCTGTGGCCCGGCTGGCGTCGCACTGGGATCTGCCCATGCTGTCTGCTGGAGCTCTTGCCGCTGGCTTCAAGCATAAGGAGAGCGAGTTCTCGCACCTTACCCGTGTGGCCCCAGCCTATGCCAAGATGGGAGAGATGATGGTTGCCTTGTTTCGGCATCAACAGTGGAGCCGGGCTGCCCTGATCTACAGTGATGACAAGCTGGAGCGGAACTGTTACTTCACCCTGGAGGGGGTCCATGAGGTCTTCCAAGAGGAGGGTTTGCACACATCCGCCTACAGCTTCGACGAGACTAAAGCCCTAGATGCAGAAGAGATCGTGCGCTACATCCAGGCCAGCGAGAGGGGTGAGCCAGAGGAACGTCCCCATCTAGTGTACCTTTTAGCCCTCTCCCATACCGATTCCCAACCCCTCACTCTTCTCCTCCCTGAACATTGTAAGGACCTCAATTTTTCCCACTTTCCCTGGCGTTGGGGATGTGGAAAGGGTTGAGAGGGATGGAGAATGCAAGGTGTAACTGCAGAAGTCCGAGCGCTTCTAGCTTTGGGACGAACTTTTTCTCACTGGCTCGTGTATCACCCTCCTCACCTCCTTGGTAGAGGACGAGGGGATATGTAAGGGCATAGAGGGGAGGAGATCGGGAGATTGGAAGGAAATCTATTCCCTCTCCTTCCCTAAGTCTGGGGAGGGGAGGAGAGAAGTGAAAAGACGAAGGGTTTTCCTGTCCTGGTCCTGACGACTTATCTCGACTTGCCCCTTTCCCCTCCTCTCCCTTAAGGTTTGTGCAGTGTTGATTAGCTTTCCTAACACCCCGTTTTAAGTACTCCCTCCCCACCCCCCTCCCCGCCATGCCCGTCACGCTGTCGTCCCATGTCCCTTACTCTTCCGGCTACTATTCTATTTCCTTTAAAAGCCTCGATTGTATCGATTTCCCCCCATCCATCTCCTGGGTCCTCCTCCCTTCACCCACCTCCACCCTCCTTAGGGTTTCCACTCAAAATGCGTCTCTGCGTCCCGGCAGCAAACAACATCCCCTTTAGATTCTTGAATGTTTCCATCCCCAGAGCTTCCAAATAAGGGCAGCTTCAGGCCCCGTGCTTGCTGGAGAATTACTCAGAGGTTGAAGGGTCCACGTGGTTCCAACAGCAATGATAATTTGCTTCTTAACAATAAATGCCGAAATAAGCAAGAGATGGGAAATGGGTTGCGTGAGGTTAGTAGTTGCCGGTGAGAAAAGAAGGGGTTTCAACTTCCTATCCACTAATTTCAGGTTAGTCAGTGAGATTTACCAGGGAAATCAGGCAGGGTGCCTAATCATATCTGGATAAGGGCGCAATGCGCCAAGGGGATGCCGTCAGCTAATTCTAGAACACAGAGGCACCTCTCCGCCCTCGCCTTACGCCATTGTGCCTGGAATGGAGGTGGTGAAATCTCGGTACTCTCAGTTCTGGGAATGAGACACGTGAGGCTCAGGACCTCTAAGGGGTGCTCGAGCTGGCAGTCCGATTTCCCGCTGGTGTGTGGAAAAGGGCGGTTCCTCACACCTGAGCACTTGGCTTGCAGAGCATTGGCAGAGAAGTAAGCTCAGGCGCGTGGCCTGGAGCAGTTTCTGTTCCAGCCTCCACACTTTGTCATCAGAATCCGGAGCAGGTGGGAGGGCTGCTAGAGGCACAGCCGTAAGTTTTAGCGGTGCAGTTCCTATTTTAAACTAGGGCGCTGGGCGGATAGGTCTCCTAGTCTAGATGGAAGAAGGGGAGGCTCTGGGCTTGCGAAATACATAGCCAAAATCAAGCTTTTTCTTTCCCATCTGTCCAGGGCCTGCCTAGGACTGCCCCGAGCTATTGGCACATGAGCTTAAGTGACCACTTATGCCTTTAAGGCATACCATTGAAATATATACATGTATATGTACAATACATACATGCATTTACCTATGTAACACTCCCTCCCACCCCCCACCACGGTTGGCGCCCCAATCCATTCAGCCAGGATCTTGAACCGACCCTCTCTCGGTCTGCACAAACCTCCAGCTACCCAGATTACTCAGGATTTTTCTTTCCCTGTAGCGTATCACAGGTTTCTTAGCGGCCACACCCAAGATGTGAAAATAAACCCCTCCTCCTTCCCACCCAAACGGGGCAGATCTCTTCCATAGCTGCTTGTAGCCCCGGCGTTAGGACACGTTGTAGAGGGCTGCAAGAAACCGACAGGCAGAGAGAGCTCTGAGCATCAGCCCAAGTGTAACTCTTCCCTCGCCGCCTGACTAGTGTGAGCGGCGCCAAGCTGAACACTGGAGAGGGCAGGGAAGGGACAGATGCGTGCGTCTGACTGTTTTCGTGGATGTCAGTAGCTGGCAATGCTGACTCCCTCCAGGCTACTGCCCAGGCTTACCTCAGATTCTCGAAATAGGCATGATTTTTGCCATACAAAGGTGGGCTTTGGTTACCCCAGCATTGGAGGATGGGGGGGGGGGGTGAGGTGGGAGTCTCTATGGAACATTTCCAATTCCATCCGAGTGTATAGCTTCCACGTTTAAATTCAGGTAGCAAGGGCTATCTCACCATCTCTTCCCTTCTCTCCAGGCTCTCTGCTCTGTCTCTGTTGGGGGCAGCTTAAGTTTTCAGTTTTAGTCAAGGGTTTCAGAAGACCGGGACAAAACAGTGAGAGGCAGAATAAAAGATGTCAGTGTGTTCATTAGCACATTGGAGGGGAAGCCCCCATGCTTAAATTTTTTCCCCCTTGGGTCTTCTCCTTATAAGAGGAAAAATTTGTACGTTATTGTTTAAGATTCTAATACAAAAAATATATTTAAATGTGGGGGTAATATCTGATAATGGATGATGGATGAGTTCATGAAAGAAAAAAGGAGGAGAGTTAAAGCTATACATACACACACACACATATATATGTGTGTGTGTGTGTGTGTGTGTGTGTGTGTGTGTGTGTGTGTGTATGGGATTTTGGAAACCAGAAGGAAAAAAAAAACATTAAAACACACACACACCACACTATGAAAGAATAAGATACACCAGGTCCTCTTTTCAATGTGCTTCTCCCCCACCCCAAAGGATTAAACATAAACATGGGCATTGTGCCTGGCACATAGTAGGTGCTTATTGAAGCCTTTTTGGTTGGTTACTTGAACTATTTGTTTTCAAAGAAAAGTCTACGTATACAGAGGACGTACTGCTAAACTATTAAGGACAATTAATTTTCAGATTTTCATAGCATCTTTTAAATGTTTTCTATAATAATAACAACATTAACTGAACATATAATGTTTAAAATTAGCAAAGAGTATATTACCTTTTAAATCTTTTAGGTATTTAAAGATTTTATCCCTATTTCAAAGATGAGGAAACTGAGGCTCGGAGAAGTAGCGATTTGGACAATGTCACACAGCTAGAGTCAGCTTCCGCTTAACTCTCCGTAGCAGTCTGACTACTGTTTGTGATATCAATTTATTTTCAAAATAGATATTTTTGACAATAATTCTCAAGGTACACAAGTTGACAGACTTCTTCACAAAAACAAAACAAAACAAACTAATTGTGTATGACCTTAAATATGTGGCACTATACAAAGAGAAACACAAACACAATGGTTGTCCCCATTAGAAGCTTATACATAGCCTGAGAGAAGAAATAAAGTAAACTCTCTGTTACTCCTTAAGGCAACATAGAAAATTAATTGAAGACATAAACATTCAAACAATACTCTTTTAAAATGTTGGTAGTTACACAATATACAAATTAAAACTGACCCCCCTAAAAAACTTCTGAGAACTATGTTGGGGAGAGCATGTATCTGGAGTCAGACCTTCCTACTACTATTAGGGGACCTGGTTTTGAAGCCCACCTGGGACACATACAAGCTCTGAATTTCTGGTCAAGTCCCTGTTACTTTCAGAGCTCAAATTCATCATCTTTCAAATGGGGAAAGCACTTTTCAAACCTTAAAAGTGTGTTATTGCTTTGAATATTCAGTAAGAAAAAAATGACTCAAAGCTACTGTGCTCCTACACCCATATATTTTATGACATATAAAGAATGATTGAGTTTTTGTGTAATGAATATGTTGTTGACATTTAATTCTATTTAGCTAGCATTTGTTAAGTTTTTACTTTATGCAAGACACTTTTTTAGGTTCTGGGTATACCAAGCCTAAAGAAAAAACAGTTCTTTCCCTTGAGAGGCTTTCAGTGGCAGAAAATAATTTGAGGACCAAGAGAACTAAAACCTGGGGTAATTAGGGAAAGTTTGCTCTAAGAGGGCCTATTAAACTGAACATTGAATAAAAAATACAGATCATAATAGGCAGAAGTGAAGAGGTAGTTCATTTCATACTTAGGGACCAGCCTGTTCGAAGGCATGGAGGCAATATATAGAATGCCAGATTCTGAGAACAAGTGACTCATCTTGTCTTCAAAGGTGAGTGATATGAAGTAAACCTGGAAAGTAGATAAGCAAATCAAAGTCTGAGCAAAGAGAATTAGTGTTTTTTTTTTTAAGTACACCTAATTCTAGAGTTATTCTCCTTGAGTTGGCTATTCTACCCTAGAACTGAATATTGCTGGTTTAGTTATTCATGAGGGGATTAGTCTGTGCAATTCGTAGTTAGACCTAGATAATTAATAAGAATCCAAAGCAGCAGACACATGATTTCTTTATTAAGCAGTCTGAGATAAAGAATCCATTTTTTGGTCAGCACTGTTCCTAGCAAAGAACTCAAGATAAGTATAAATTAACTAGTACGTATACAACTAAAACAAAGAGCTATTTGTTCACTGTCTGAGTGAAGTATGTTCTAAAAACCTTTGGAGAACAGTACTTTCCGAACAAGCGAAAAAAAATGCTAACATACTTGAAGACCTACTATTTGCCTGTACAGAGCACAATATTTTCTATTTAGTTTGCAAATAATGTACTTTTTTGGGGGGGATAGAAACAACTCTAAGCTATTTTCTTCTTATTAAGTATAATCTACATATGCATCCTGTATAGTTGTGTGATTCATTCATGTATATGTATATGCAATACATGTTTACATGTGAATAATGTTGAAGAAGCTGCAGAACTCAAGTGTAGCAGCCTAAAAGCCTGGTGCTGTACTGAAATTAAACTCAGTAAAACCTTTTTTTTTTTCCTTTTTGGAGGGCAATTGGGGTTAAGTAAATTGCCGGAGGTCTCATGGCTAGATTTTGTGTTAAGTGTCTGAGGTCGAATTTGAACGCATGTCCCCCTGACTCCAGGGCTGGTGCTCTATTCACTGCGCCACCTAGCTGCCCCTCAGTAAAACTTCTTGAAGCATGTGCAGCTCTCTTCAGTTTGTTCATGGGCAAAAGAATATTATTTCCCACCTATTCTCCTTCCTTCCTAAATAGCAGCTTCACCACTACTCTACACATTCTTGTTTTGCTACCACACAAGCCACATATAATATCTAACTTTCTCTTAGGGGCTCAGTAGTGGCCCCTTGTGTACCAGATTATGGCTCTTTTCTGTGCTACTCTCCACATGGTTCTAGAAAGTTTTGGAACCACAAGCCATACAGATTTCAAAAGAGGATGTGGGAAGAGGGGAAAAAGAGGGAACACATAGAACTCTACAAACTCTTCAGTACAGGAGAGCAGAGTATAATGAGTAGGAGCTGACTATACCTAAAATCCATCTAAGATGCAAAAGTATCAGAGAACACGATCTCAGATAGACACTCAGTCTTATTTTTAATAATATTTTATCAAAAGTACATTTCAGTAAATTAATGGGTGGCATAATTGGAAAGAAAAAAAAGTCAGTTTGTTCACTGAGGGCTATGTGGGACCACAAGAAGTCTTCAACCTGGCACTTCCCAGCATTCCTACATGGAAACTATGTAAGAGAATTATTAGCATCATAAAAAGTCTCCTGGGAAGGAGATTCCTCAACTTTCCTTAGTGCTCAAGTTTCAGTGTTTCATTCTTTGAATATTTCCTCTAAGGCAAATCTAGAGCCTGCTTATTGAAATTTAATGCCAATTTTTCTCAGAACACAGATTTTATGAGATAATTTTTGACAGCCAATTCTTTTTCTTTTTTATGCTGATGGGGGAAAGGAAGCCAATTGAAATCTGAAATTCTTATCTAAGTCAGTTGTTTCAGCCTCCTTCTCAACTAACCTTTCTCTTTAATTTCCAACTATTGCCAAAAAAGAAAGAAATGCACTGGCTTCTGTTATACTCTCTCCCCTTCCATAAGTGGATTGATGAGAGGAAGATCTGAAATAAAGGGTCTAAATAACATGAATGATAACAAGTGAATTGGAGTTATAGAAGTCCTTAATAAGGTATTATGACATGTAGCTCTTCATTCCAAACGAATGCATTAGTCCTATCTCAAGTCCTCACAAACCCAATTCCATGACATATCCCTTCAAGAGCTTTAGCCCCTTTGTAATAACAAGTGTCAAACTTGGTGCCATAGTACATTGAGCTCACATGTATGATAAAGTAAATATCAGTCAGTTTAACTCGCCCTCCAACTGCCGAGGCAGGATTTTGCACAGTAAGATTTAAGTTTGTTTTGCATCTTTCAGTGCCCATGCTATTATAAGAGATACAAACTCTTTTCATTGTTGGCATCACTCATGACAGACAGCTATAGAAAGTGGGTGAGTACTATGGAACATTAAATGATTTATCCAGGGCAAACAAAAGTAGTGATTTGTCTATTATTTAAATTGCCTATCAATATTGATCAAACACAGACTGATCAAATTGCTACTTCACTAGAAAAAAAAATCCTGACAATTAATATTTACATAACTCTTTAAGCTTTACTAAGCAAGCACTTTCCTTACAACAGTCTTGTGAGGTAGATAGTTCAAATATTATTATTATCATTTTACATATGAGGAAGCTGAGCCTCAGAGTACTCAAATGAATTGTCCCTAATCATTTAACATCAGGGCCAGTCATGGACCCCCATTTCCCAACTCTAAGGCCAGTGCTATTTTCACCCACCACATTGCCTCACTTCAGCTCGTGTTGATTTTCTGTAACTGGCTACTGTATTCTGGAAATACTTGGATATTTTCTTTTTTTTATTTTTAAAAAATAGTTTTTTATTGATGTCTTTCCTTTTTTTAATTAATTAATTAGTTTTCAACATTCATTTCCACAACATTTTGATTTTCAAATTTTCTCTCCGCCTCTCCCCTACACCCCACCCCAAGATAACAAGCCCTTTCCCCCAATCTGTTCTCTCTTTTATCCTCCCCCATCACCCCCCCTAACTTTCTAGTAGGGCAAGATGGGTTTCTATACCCCAGTACCTGTATATCTTATTTCCCAGTTGCATGTAAAAACTTTTTTAAAAATTGTTTTTAAAATTTTGAGTTCCAGATTTTTACCCTTCTTCCCTCCTCACCCACCCCCACTGGGAAGATGAGCAATTCAATATAGGTTGTCATTTCCATAGTAGTTACATTGTGAAAGACTGTATTTCCCCCCATCCTATCCCCCCCCACTTGTTTTATTTTCTCCTTTGACCCTATCCCTTTTCAAATATGTTTGCTTCTAACTACCCTCTCCCCCAATCTGCCCTCCCTTTTATCATTTCCCCTCTTATCCTCTACACCACTATTTTCCTTTAGGGTTAGATACTCAATTTAATGTGGATGTTATTCCCTCCTTAAGCCAAATTCAATGAGAATCAGGTTGTCCCATTCCCTTTCACCTTCCTGCTCTTCCCCTCCATTGTAATAGTTTTCTCTTGCCTCTTTTATATGAGATAATTTACCCTAATCTATTTCTTCCTTTCTCTTTCTCCCAATTAATTCCTCTCTCATCTCTTAATTTTATTTTTTAGATATCCTTCCTTCATATTCAACTCATCCTGTGCCCTCTGTGTATGTATACATGAACATACATATGCCCACACTCACATACATATTTATATAGACATACACCCTCCTATACATACATATATATGTATACATATATATTTATACATATATATGGCCTTCAACTATCCTCATACTGAGAAAAGTCTTATGAGTTACAATTATTGTTTTTCCATGTAGGAATGTAAATAGTTCAACATTAATAAGTTCCTTATGATTTATTTTCCTTGTTTACCTTCTCATGTTTCTCTTGCTTTTTGTATTTGAAAGTAATTTTTTGTTGTTGTTCAGCTCTGGTTTTTATCATCAAGAATGCTTGAAAATCCTTTATGTCATTGAATTACCATATTTTCCCCTGAAGCATTATACTTACTTTTGCTGGATAGGTGATTCTTGGTTTTAGTCCTAGCTCCTTTGACCTCCAAAATATCATATTCCAAGCCCTGTGATCCCTTAATGTAGAAGCTGCTAGGTCTTGTGTTTTCCTGATTGTGTTTCCCAATACTCATATGGTTTCTTCCTGAGATATTTTCTTTTAAATGTAAAAGTGTGGGCCCAAATTGAGTCTCAGGTAACAGATCCATTATGCAGTAAAACACCTACTGTATGTCTTAAATAAGTCCCAAAATAATATTTTAACATTCAAACTCTGGGATAAAATTAATGCTTTTATTTTTCTTTGAAAAATGTTTAATTTTTCAGAAAAGATTTTTACAACTCAAATAATGAAGATATACTTGATTTATTGTTATTATTGTTAAGATATTTGTATTATTTTATTAATATATAACTCCCCCACCCCCACTCCCACTGAGTAGTATCAGGTAAATCTATCTATTTGTTCTTAATATTCTCAAGGACAACTTCTTATCAAGGTTTTTCATTTTTCCTCAACAGTTGTGATCATGTGTGCCAACAGCAATACAGTTCGGAACATCATGTTAGCTGCTCACCGACAAGGAATGACCAAGGGGGACTATGCTTTCTTCAACATTGAACTTTTCAACAGCTCTTCATATGGTAATTCTGGTTGTTGAATTTTTCCTTGTAATTATTATTTTAATATAGTTACTTTGTGGTTTTTAAGGCTTTCTCTACATTCCCTAGCATTAAAAAAATTTTTTTTTTTGCTTTTTTGGAGGGCAGTTGGGGTTAAGTGACTTGCCCAAGGTCACATGGCTAGTAAGTGTTAAGTGTCTGAGGTTGGATTTGAACTCAGGTCCTTTTGATTCCAGAGCTGGTGCTCTATTCACTGCACCACCTAGCCACCCCAGTGTTAAGCATTTTAAAACTGATCCCCCAAAAGTTCAAAGAATCCTTAAAGGGAGGGGAAAACATGTTAGGAATGATCTAGAGAAATTAATAGAACAATATAGCTTGTAGGATTACACCTAAAAGGGCCCATGTGTTCCAGCCTTCTCCTAGTTTGATGCATGAACTAGATTCAGAGAGATTAAAGGCTATCTGGACACACAGTTATATAGTTATCCCTTTCACATCTTGATTTTCTCTATTATGGTTTCTATATATCATGGGTTGGGAAAAGAAATTAAATAGGAATTTGGGGGGAGTTTTATGGAGGCTGTAAATGACACATAAAAAATTAGAAATTCAGAAATGCATTTTTCATATTATACAACACATATATACACATACATATGTGCATATATACTTGCATGATATACATATGTACATATATAATATATATGTGTATACACACATAGTATTATATGATATAGCCTGTGACCAAATACTTAACCCAAATTTTACAATGAGGTACTGGAAACACCCTATAAATGAAAAAGAAAAAAATTCAGACTTCTCTGGTAATGAAGGGGGGGCCAAAAATTTTTATATGGATTTACCAAATCATGGGACACTGCACCCATAACACCCATAACCTCCATGAAAGGAATAACTGTAGAGGTGAGAATTAAACTGGGATTCTCTCATTCCAAATCCAGTGCTTTTGGCCCTCCAAGCTGCAAGGAGGAACCCTGGTGGGTCATCCCATCCCATGTCCTCCCCTACAGCTTGGTTTCTTAAAATGCAACCCTTCTATAATTTAGTAGATGATTTTTTTTTCTTTTTGGAGGAGAAAGGCAGGGCAATTGGGGTTAAGTAACTTGCCCAGGTCACACAGCTACTAAGTGTCAAGTGTCTGAGGCCAGATTTGAACTCAGATCCTCCTGACTCCAGGGCGGGTGCTCTATTCACTGTGCCACCTAGCCACCCTTTAGTAGATGATTTTTGAAGAGTTCTGAAAAATTCATCACCCTGTAGTCATTCAGTAGATGATGAGTCTCTCTGAATTTACTGGACTGTTCCCCAGATAATAGGTATGCAATCTGTCACCTTGCCTGTCCTTGGATGCTTCCAACTTGATAGAACATGGTAGGGAATCAGAATAGAGCTTTAGTCAGTGTATTAGGGATATATTGGTAGTAATAGGTTAAAAAATTGGAGACATATGGAAGGTAGCATGGCTTGCCAATCTTAGAAATTCAGTATACAAACAATTTCTATTTTGCATACTGCAAAGCCTGTAACTCAAGTAACATATATTTTTTAGTAATTTCCTAATTATTTTTCATTCAGGCTCTTTTTCTTCAGTTTCTCAATTTAATTTTCAAAATTGTTGGCTCAGGTATTTAAACATTGTCACTTTTTTTGTAAAAAGCTTTTTGATCTTATCATGATCAGTGTCTTAAGTTACATTGATCATAACATTGAATTGTCTAAATGGGAGATTATTTTACATGTGATTTATCCTGAAGGCTGAATTTTGCTTCTAGATTTCTGGACCAAGAAATTTGAAATTTATATGGCCCTTCCTTTTTGCTTGTTTTCTTGGGTTGATATAATACATTTTCGAATATTTTAAAGACTCTTGGGATCTTTGTCACTTTCACCTTTGGTACATCCCAAGACAATTAGAACACTGTTTATGATAAGAAAATAGGCACAAAAAAAGAGATGTATTTCAAGTGGGTGATGAAAAAGTATATAGAGAGGTTAAATTAATTTAGATCAATGTCACTGTTTGAGTATTTAAAGAAACAATTCTGAAAGTTTCTGCCTTGAGTGGAAAGAAAAATATGTAGCCATGAAATAGGTATAATCATTTTCTCTATCAGTAAAAGACCCTCAATGAATTCATATTTATTTGAAATTGATTTTTTCTAATGTCAGAGGCATAAGACAATGGTCATCATTATTAGTCATTAGTTAGGTTATAGGGCTATAGAATATAGAACTACAAGTTATCTTCAAGATCATCTAGTTGAAAATTCCCTCACTTTATGGAAAAGGAAATTGTGGTCTAGAGTAGGTTAAATGACTTCCCTAAGAAAATACAAGTAATAAGGATCAGAGCTGGAATATCAACTCAGGTCATTAATCAATCAACCAAGCAACCAGCATTTTTAATATGTCGTGCACTGTGCTATGCACAAGGAATACAAAGACAAGAGTGAAATAGTCCTTGTGCTCAAAGATCATACTTTCTCTATAGGGAGACAACAGATGCACATACGAGTTTCTAAAAATAAGTACAAGGTGTTTTGAAGACAAGGGAGGGCACTAGAAACTGGAGGTGATTAAGAAAGATGTCATGTTAAAAGTCGTGAACTGAGTCTTAAAAGAAATTAAGGTTAAAATTAAGAACCAGTCAACCATTTGTTATGCACCAATCTACAAGCATTTATTAAGCATCTGTTATGCATTGGGCACTGTGCTAAGTACTAAGGATTCAAAGAAAGTCAAAAAACAGTCCCTGCTCTCAAGGAGTTCATAGTCTAATAAGAGAGAAATCCTTGTACTGGCTGTTCTCTCCCCTTCCTACTCTTCCTTCCCCCACCCCACTTAATAGCATTTATTTTTTTTCCAATTACATATAAAGGTAGTTTTCAACATTCACTTTTATAGGATTTTGAGTTTCAATTTTTTTTTTCTCCTTCCCTCCCTCTCCCTTTCCTCTCCCCAAGACAGCAAGCAATCTGATATAGGTTATACATGTACAATCATATTAAATATATTAAAAATATTTCCATGTTAGTCGTATTGTGAAAGAAGAATCAGAACAAAAGAGAAAAACAATGAGAAAGAAAAAACAAAAAAAATGAAAATAGTATGTTTCAATTTGTATTCAGACTTCATAGTTCTTTCTCTGGATGTAGATAGCATTTTCCGTCATGAGTCTTTTGGAATTGTCTTAGATCATTGTATTGCTGAGAAGAGCTAAGTCTATCAAATTTGGTCATCACACAATGTTGTTGTTACTGTGTACAATATTCTCCTGGTTCTGCTCATTTTTCTCAGAATCAGTTCATATAAGAGTTTCCAGATTTTTCTGAAATCTGCCTGTTCATAATTTCTTATAGCACAACAGTATTTCATTACATTCATATACCACAACTTGTTCAACTATTCCCCAATTGATGGGCATCCCCCCTCAGTTTCCAACTCTTTGCCATGACTAAGAGAGATGCTATAAATATTTTTGTATACATGGGTTATTTTCCCTTTTTAATGATCTTTTTGGGATACAGACCTAGTAGTGGTATTGCTGGATGAAAGGGTATGCACAGTTTGATAACTCTTTGGGTATAGTTCCAAATTGTTCTTCAGAATGGTTGGATCAGTTCACAACTCCACCAGTGATGCATTAGTGTTCCAGTTTCCCCACATCGTCTCCAACGTTTATCATTTTTCTTTTCTGTCACATTAGCCACTCTAATAGGTTTGAGGTGATAACTCTGAGTTGTTTTAATGTGCATTTCTCTGACCTGGTGATTTGGATTATTATTACTTATTTATTTATTTTGCCTTTTGGCGGGCAATTGGGGTTAAGTAACTTGCCCAAGGTTACACGGCTAGTTTTTTTGTGCAGGTGTTACATGTCTGAGGCCGGAACCAAACTCGGGTCCTCCTGAATCTGGGGCCAGCACTTTACTCACAGCACCACCTACCCACCCCTAGATTATTTTTCATATGACTATAGATAGTTTTAATTTCTTCATCTGAAAAACTACCTGCTCATATCCTTTGACCATTTATCAATTGGAAAATCACTTGTATTCTTGTAAATTTGACTCAGTTCTCTATATATGTGAGAAATTATACCTTAATTAGAAACATTGGCTGTAAAAATTATTTCCCAGTTTTCTGTTTTCCTTCTAATCTTGGTTGCTTTATTTTTGTTTGTACAAAAACTTTTTAATTTAATGAAGTCAAAATTATCCATTTCGCATAATGTTCTCTATCTCTTGTTTGATCATAAATTCTTCCCATATCCATAGATCTGATAGTTAAACTATTACCTAATTTGCTTATGGTATCACCCTTTATGTCTAAATCATGTACCCATTTTGACCTTATCTTGGTATATGGTGGGAGATGTTGGCCTATGCCTAGTTTCTGCCATACTATTTTCCAGTTTTCACAGCAGATTTTGTCAAATAGTGAGTTCTTCTCCCAGAAGCTGGTGTCTTTGGGTTTATCTAACTGCAGATTACTAGTTATTTACTACTGTGTCTTATGTACCTGAACAGGGGTGGGGAACCTGTGGCCTCGAGGTCACATGTGGCCCTCTGGTTCTCAAGTGGGGCTCTCAGACTGAATCCAAACCTCACAGAACAAATCTATTAATAAATCCAAATCCCCTTAATAAATGGATTTGTTCTATGAAGCTTGGATTCAGTCAAAAGACCACATTTGATGACCTAGAGGGCCACAGGTGACCTCAGGGCTACAGGTTCCCCACCCATGGCCTAACCTATTCCACTGATCCACCACTCTGTTTCTTAGCCAGTACCAAATAGTTTTGATGGTTTTTACTTTATAATATAGTTTTATATTTGGTATGGCTAATACATATTCCTTTGTATTTTTCCATTAATTCCCTTCATATTCTTGATCTTTTGTTCTTCCAGACAAATTTTATTATTTTTTCTAGCCCTATAAAATAATTTTTGGTACTTTGATTGGTATGGTACTGAATAAGTAAATTAATTTAGGTAGAATTTTCATTTCTTCAATATCAGGCTGAGCTACCCATGAGCAATTGATATTTTTTCAGTTGTTTAGATTTGACTTTATTTGTGTGAAAAGTGCTTTGTAACTGGGTTCAGGCTTTTCTTGTCAAGTAGACTCCCAAAATATTTTATATTGTCTACAGTTATTGTAAATGGAATTTCTCTTTCTATCTCTTGCTGCTGGGCTTTGTTGGTAATATATAAAAATTCTGATGATTTATGTGGGTTTATTTCATATCCTGCAACTTTGCTAAAATTGCTAATTATTTCAAGCAGTTTTTAGTTGATTCTTTAGGATTCTCTAAGTATACCATCTTATCATCTGCAAAGAGTAGTAGTTTTGTTTCCTCATTACCTGTTCTAATTCCTTCCATTTCTTTTTCTTCTCTTATTGTTAAAACTAATATTTCTAGTACAATATTGAAGGATAGTGATGGGCATCTTTGTTTCAACCCAATCTAACATTCATTACATATAATGCTCGTTGTTGGTTTTATTTTTTTTTTCATTTTTCAAATGCTTTATTAACTTCTGATTTACATCATTGATTTCTGTCAGATTTTGAGTTACAAATTTTTTCCCCGTTTTTCCTCTACCTACCACTCCAAAAGAGCAATCCCACAGGATACCCCTCCTCCAATCTGCTCTCTCCCATATCTTTTCCCATACCCCCTTAGACTTTTCCAGTAGGGCATGGTGGATCTCTATGCCCCAGTGCCTGTATATCTTATTTCCCAATTACATGTAAAATAGTAACAATAATAGTATGTGTGTATATATATATATATTTATATAATTTTAAACATTTGATTTTAAAACGTTGAGTTCCAGATTCATTCCCTTCCTCCCTTGTCACCCACCCTTACTGGGAAGATAAGCAGTTCAGTATAGGTTGTACATGTGCAGCTAATGCAAAACATTAACATAGTAGATATATTGTAAAAGACTGACTATATTTTCCTCCCTCCTATCCCACCTCCCACTTGTTCTATTCTCTACTTTGATCCCATCCATTTTCAAAAGTGGGTGCTTCCAACTTCGCTCCCCCCAGTCTGCTCTCCCTTCCATCATCCTCCCTCTCATCCCCTTCCCCCCTAATCTCCTGGAGGGTAAGATACCCTATTTAGTGTGTATTTCATTCCCTCCCTGAGCCAAATTCAACAAGAATATGGCTGACCCATTCCCTTTTGCATTCCTATTCTTCCCCTCCATTGTAACATTCTCCCTTGCCTCTTCTAAATGAGATAGTTTACCCCATCCTGTCTCTCCCCATCTCTTCTCATTATATTCCTCTCACACCTCTTAATTTCACCTTTTAAGTATCATCCCTTCCTATTAAATTGGACCTGTGCCCTCTATCTATGTATACCTGTAAACATATATACACACATTCATATATGTATTCATATACCTGTATAACCTCTGATATAACCATATATATATTTATATTCCCTTCAACTATTTTCATACTGAGAAAAGTTTCAAAAGTTACAATTAGCATTTTTCCATGCAGGAATGTTAATAGTTCAACTTTGATAAGTTCCTTATGATTTCTTTTCCCTGTTTACCTTCTCATGCTTCTCATGCTTCTTGTATCTGAATGTCAAATTTTCTATTCAACTCTGGTTTTTTCAGCAAGAATGCTTAAAAGTCCTTTATTTCACTGAATGACCATATTTTCCACTGAGACACGATACTCAGTTTTGCTGGGTAGGTGACGCTTGGTTTTAATCACAGCTCTTTTGACCTCTGGAATATCCTATTCCAGGCCCTTCAGTCCCTCAGTGTAGAAGCTGCCAGATCCTGTGTTATCCTGATTGTGTTTCCACAATATTCAAATTATTTCTTCCTGGCTGCTTGTAATATTCTCTCCTTGATCTAAGAATTCTGGAACCTGGCTATAATATTCCTAGGAGTTTTCTTTTTGGGATCTTTTCCAGGAGGTGATTGGTGGATTCTTTCAACCTCTATTTTGCCTTCTGCTTCTAGAACATCTGGGCAATTTCCTTGAGAACTTCCTGGAGGATGATTTCTAGGTTCTTTCCCTGATCATGGCTTTCAGGTGGACCAATAATTTTTAAATTATCTCTCCTGGATCTATTTTCCAGGTCAGTGGTTTTTCCCATGAGATATTTCACATTGCCTTCTATTCTTTCATTTGTTTGTATCTGTTTAACATCCTCTTGATTTCTCTTAAAGTCACTGGCTTCCCTTTGCTCCAATCTAAATCTGAGGAAAAGATTCTCCTCATTGAGCTTTTGAGCTTCTTTTTCCATCTGGCAAATTCGGCTTTTTAAGGCATTCCTCTCTTCGTTGCCTTTTTGAGCCTCTTTTGCTAATTGAATTAATCTGTTTTTTAAGGTATGATTTTTTCCTCAGTCAGGCTGTTGATTCTCATTTCATAATTTTCTTGCATCATTCTCATTTCTCTTCCCAATTTTTCCTCCACTTCTCTTATCTGCTTCTTAAGGTCCTCCATGGCCTGTAACCAGCTCATATTTTCCTTTGAAGCTTTTGGTGCAGGAGTTCTGACTTCACTATCATCTTCCTGTTCCATGCTTTGCTCCTTTTTGTCCCTGAAATAGGAATCTAATGTTGGAATCTTCTGGTTTTTTTTCCCTTTGTCTGGCCATTTTGCCCCTTAGTCGCTTGACCCCTGGGCTTTTTACCACAGTAGGCCTCTGCTACCAGACAGGGGAGCTTCCGTCCCAAATGCTGAGGTTTTCTCAGCTGCCAGAGGTATTAGTTGGGTGCCCTCTCTGAGGCTTCCACGTGCTCTGGCAAGCTGATTACGAACCCTAAGACCTCCACCCTAGACTGCAATCCAGATCCAAGCAGGTTAAAGCAAGAGCGATTACCCCTCAGCCTGGTTGCTTGGTCCCCCTACAATTTTCAGGCCAGGAGCTGAAGTTGCCACGTGGTGCTGGCTCTGCCAGATGTCTCACTGGCTTCTCACCCTGGGGGCAAAAGCCACGCACTCCCAACTACTGGGTCCCAAAGTCCATACTGCCCTGACCTCTCACATTGTCCTTAGCATCTTTGTTGTTGATAAATCTGGAAATGGCCACAGCTGCTGTTGATCTGGAGTCCCTCTAGCCAGTGGCTGGTCAGACCCGCCCTGGGGCTAAAACCTTCGGCTCACTTGGCCGCTTGCTGCCAACCTGCCGGGAATTATATTGATTTCTGTCAGTTCTGTTATTAATGTGGTCAATTATGCTGATAGTTTTCCTACTATTGAACCAGCCCTGAATTCCTGGTATAAATCCCTTTTTGTCATATTGTATTATACTCATGATAAATTGCTATAATCTCTTTGCTTATATTTGTGTCATAAAAAGGATCTAGTAGGATTCTCCTTTGATTTTCAAAATTTCTAATTTGGTATTTAATTGGTAATTTAAGATTTATTTTTTTGTAGCTTTTTTTATTTGCATGCCCAATTCATTGATCTTCTCCTCTATTTTATTCATGTGAGCACTTAGAGATAAATTTTCCTTAAGTACTGCTTTGGTTACATCCCCAAAATTTTGATATGTTGTCTCATTATTTTTATTCTCTTTGATGAAAGTACTGATTATTTCTTTGATTTTTTGTTTGACCCACTCATTCTTTAGGATTAGATTAGAATTACTTCCAATTAGTCTATCTTCCCATAGTCCTTTGTAACACATAATTTTTATTGCATCATGATCTAAAAAAGTTGCATTTAACATTTCTGCCTTTCTGCATTAGATTATGAGGTTTTTATGCTGTAGTATATGGTCATTTTTTGTGTAGGTGCCATGTACCACTGGAAAAAAGGTATATTCCTTTCTGTCCCCAATCAGTTTTCTCCAGAGGTCTATCATATCTAACTTTTCTAAAATTCTATTCACCTCCTTAATTTCTTTCTTGTTTGTTTTATGGTTAGATTTATCTAGTTCTGAGAGGGGGAGGTTGTGGTCCCCTACTAGTATAATTTTGATATCTGTTTCTTCCTATAACTCACTTAACTTTTCCTCTAAGAATTTGGATTCAATAGCACTTGGTGCAAATATATTTAGTATTGATATTATTTCATCTATGCTACCTTTTTAGCAAGATGTAATTTCCTTCCATATCTCTTTTAATTAGATCTCTTTTTTACTTTTACTTTATCTGAGCTCAGGATTGCTACTCTTGCTTTTTTTTTTACTTCAGCTAAAGCACAATATATTCTGCTCCAACCTTTTACCTTAGCTCTTTGTGTATCTCTCCACTTCACTACTTCAAATGTGTTTCTTGTAAACATTATATTGTAGGGTTCTGGATTTTAATCCACTCTGCTATCCACTTCTGTTGTATGGGAGAGTTCATCCCATTCAGATTCACAGTTATGGTGACTCTCTATTTCCCTCCATCCTGTCCCCCCCCCATTTATAAGTATTCTCTTTCCTTTCACCTTCTCCCTTTTTTTTTGCTCCTGACCACTGCCTCCTTCAATCTGCTCACCCTTTGTCAGCTCCTCTCCCTTTGCTTTCCCCTTTTTCCTCCTACTTCCCTATAGGGTAAAATAAATTTCTATACACAACTGAGTGTGTATGTTATTCCCTCTTTGAGCTGAATCTGAATGAGATTAAGTTTCAAACAATATTCACTCCCACCCTTCTTTCCCTCTGTTGTAATAGGTCTTTTGTGCTTCTTCATGTGATATAATTTAACTATTCTACCTCTCCCTTTCCTTTTTCAAAGTACAATCCTTTTTTTCACACCTTAATTTTTTTATATCATCACATCCAAGTCCACTTATATCCACACCCTTTGTCTATGTATATCCTTTCTCACTGCCCCAGTAAAGATGCAGTTCTCAAGTATCAACTTCCCATGTAGGGATATAAACAATTTATCCTTATTGAATGACATATTATTTTCTTTCTTCCTTACTTTTTTATGCTTCTTTTGATTCTTGTATTTGATGATCACATTTTCTGTTCAGCCTGGTCTTTTCATCAGGAAAGTTTGAAAGTCCCTATTTTCATTGAATGTCCCCTGAAAGATTATGCTCAGTTTTACTGAGTAGTTGGTTCTTGATTATAATCCAAACCTCTTTGCCTTCCAGAATATCATAATCCAAGATCTCCAGTCCTTTGATTTAGAATCTTCTAAATCCTGTGTAATCCTGACTATGGCCCCTTGAGATTTGAATTATTTCTTTCTGGCTCCTTGCAATTTTTTCTCCTTGATCTGGGAATTCTGGAATTTGACTGCAATATTCCTGGAAGGTTTTTATTTTCAGACCTTCAGGAGATAATTGGTGGATTTTTTCAATGACTATTTCACCCTCTGATTCTGGTATATCAGGACGGTTTTCCTTGACAATTTTTTGAAAGATGCTGTCCAGATTCTTTTTTTATCATGGTTTTCAGGTAGGCCAGTACTTCTTTAATTATCTCTCCTAGATCTATTTTCCAGGTCAGTTGATTTTCCAATGAGGTATTTTACATTTTCTTCTATTTTTTTTCATTCTTTTGATTTAGTTTCACTGATTCTTGATGTCTTATAGAGTCATTAGCTTTCACTTGCCCAATTGTAATTTTTAATCATTATTTTCTCCAGTTAGCTTTTGTACATCCTTTTCCGTTTGGCCAGTTCTATTTTTAAGGAATTGTTTTCTTTAGTGGATTTTTTTCCCCCAATTTAGCCAATTGTATTTTTTAAGGAATTGTTTTCTTTTCTTTTTTTTTTTTTTTTTGGAGAGCAATTGGGGTTAAGTAACTTGCCCATGGTCACGCAGCTAGGTTTTTTTTTTGTGTGTGTTAAGTGTCTGAGGCTGGATCCAAACTCAGGTCCTCCTGACTCCGGGGGCCAGCACTCTACCCACTGGACCACCTAGCTGCCCCAGGAATTGTTTTCTTCAGACAATTTTTGTCCTTCCTTTTCCAAGCTGTTGATTATCTCTTGTATATCTCTCATTTCTTTTCCCAATTTTTCTTCCACCTTTCTTATTTGACTTTTAAAATATTTTATGGGCTCTTCTAAGAAGGCTTTTTGGGCTTGAGACCAATTCATATTCCCTTTTGAGGTTTTACATGTGGGCATTTTGACACTGGTGTCCTCTTCTGAGTTTGTATTTTGATCTTTCCTGTCACCATGTGGTCAAGGCTATTTTTTGTTTCTTGCTCATTTTTTAACCTATTTTGTGACTTTTAAAGTTGAGCTCTGCTTCTGGGGCACAGCGGGCACCAGGGGCCTGGTTACTGGCTTTGTGGGCTGGGACCTCAGGTGCTAGTGGCTTCCGTACTGCACCGGGGTGGCCTGGCTTAGTTGTGCCTGCGTTTGCCTAGGTTCTGGGGCTGGCAGTTTGCCTTCTGCACTGTACTGGAGGCCTCACAGCTGACTTGCTGTGTCATTTCCCTCCTGACCTTGATTTAACATTGTTTCCAAGGGAAACTGGGGAGAGCTCAGGCAACTTCCCAGCTTCTTTCTGCCATCTTGGCTCCATGGAAACTATTTTGACAGAGTTGAGAAGAGAGTACATTCTAGAAATGGAGGATAGCCACTACAAAGGTGTGGAGAATGGAAATGGAATGCTTTGTATGAGCATTGGTAGGAAAGACAGTTTGCTTGGATTGTAAAGTAAGTTCATGAAGGAAAGTAATATATTTTGAGATTAGAAAGATAAGTTAGGGTCATATTGTATAGAATCTTAAATGGCAAACAGAGGAGTTAATATTTACTCCTAATAGGGTAACCCTCAGAATTTATTAAGTAGGGACATGACATGATCATATCTTTCTTTAAGAAAATCCTTTTGGTAGCTATATGGAAGATGAAGTAGAGTGCAAAGACACTTGAGGCAGAAAGACCAATTAATTAGAAATCTTGATTCTTTGGTGAAGGAAAAGGAGGCCATCTTTTGCCTTAATTCTTAACTAGCCTTTAAATACTGAATGGGCATTGACTTAGACAAACCAAGACCTGGGGAAAGACCTTAGATTAAAAAGGTCAACGTCTGGTTCCATTGCATCCAGGGCCATCACCAGTCATCTTGACCTATGTCTTGCCACTGAACTTCTATGGCTCTGGAGGAGAGAGTGAGACTGATGACTTCACATAGCCCTGCCTTACTTATATTCAATTCACTTGAAAGTCAAGACATCACACTCCTGATATCATTGTTCCTCTTCAAGAAGAAAGGACAAAGAACTACAACAGTTTTTTAATAGTCCAATAGGAAACAACGAGATTTGAACTAAGGTGATGGTTGTGTGGATGGATAGAAGAGGGGAAATGTGACAGATGTTATAGAGGTAGAATCAACAAGATTCAGTAGCTGACAAGATATATGGGGTAAGAGTGAAGATTTGAGCGTAATCCCAAAGTTGTGAACCTGGATGGTTGGAAGGATGATGGTGGTATTAATTAAAATAGGAAAGCTCAGAATAGGAATGTGTCTTGGGGTAGAGGGTGGATAATGAAGCCTCTTTTGGACATTTTGAATTTGTGGACACTCAGTTGGAAATGTCCATTGGGCAACTGATGATGTGTGAGTGACATTAAAGAACTCTAGTACGTCTGCATAGCCCATTGGGATCTAATAAGGTCACTAAGTGGGAAGGTAAAGAAAGAGAAAGGAAAAAGGGACCGAGGACAGGACTTTGGAGTACACTGACAGGGGAAGTGAAATGGGTGAATCTAGCAAAGAAGACAGAGGGAGTTAACAGGCAAGAGGAGAACGAAGAGAGAGCAATGCTAAGGAAGCCCAGAGGAGAATATATCCAGAAGAGATTAGTTAAGTGTCAAATGTGGCAGAGGTCAAGAAGAATGAAAATTGGGAAAAGAGAATTGGATTTAACAAGTAAGAGATGGCTGATAACTTTAGAGGCAGTAATTTCAATTGAGTATTCAGTATTTTTTCCTTGACACAAATAATTTAGATAAGGATTTTTTGAAAATTCCTTGATTCAACTAATTTACCAGTATTTCTGCTTTGACAGGAGTCATGAATTATATATGTATTTCAGGAAAAATAATGTGACAAAAATTTAAACACAGTATTTAATGTGGTTTTTAAAAAGATAAAAAATGTGGACTATGGCATTTTTTTTCTTAGAAAAAAATCAGAAAAAAGTGTGTTGTGTTCTCTTTTAAGATTCATTCATGTGTTCATTAATGTGATTACATTTGAAAACCCCTTTTCCTATGGGTTTCCATATACATATAGAATACCTGATTAGGAAGGAATCTTGAGAATTTTCTAGCCCAGCATTCACCTACATTGTCCCCTTAGAATGTAAATTAAGTGAATGGTCAAATGAAAAATCTTGTCCTTTAATATTAAGTCATTTGATAAGGATATTTTGCTCTCTGAGGACCTTAATGAATATTATTTAATCATGCTAATTATGTAAATATGTTTTATATCAGTAATCTCATGGTGAACGATTGGGAGGGCTGAAAATAGGAAAATAGTAGAAATTTGAGCAAAATGTTGATAGGATTTCTGGAACATGAAAACTTAGAGCAGAAGCTCTAAAATATACTATGTCTGTAAAGTTGGAAATGAAAGCCAATGACAGTTTGGCTTTGACCTTCTCCCAGGAGCTACTTAAAGAGCCTCTAACATTTTCAAGTGGCAAAAGCCACAAGAAAATTCAGCCAGTCTGTGTGAAGGCCCAATAGTGCTCACTGTATTAGGGGCTCACTGTCTTCTCTACAACCTGGCCCACTTCAGAGCTTTAGTGGCCTCAGGAGTGTGAATCTAGAATTTCTAGGGGCTTGAGAAAATAATTCCATTCTGGAATGATCCCCCAAGGCTAACAAAACTCCCAGGCCAGAGAATTTCTAGGCAAATGAGTTGTCTGGAGCAAGCTTGGGATTTATATCTATTTGACAGAAGCATTTCAGATAGTATGGGCTTATCTTCTAAGTAGATTGTAACCTTCAAAGAGAAAAGGCAGCAGAGTGGAGAATTCTAGGTCTTCTCTCTGAGATGACCTCCCTTTACACTGTCTATGTCTTATAGGTGAGTGGTTCTTTTCTTGTTTCCTCTTCTTATAGAATGTGAACTCCCTGTGGGCAGGAACATTTTTGCAATAAGCAATAAACCTTTCTTTGAATCCCCAGAATTTAGTGCAATGCCTGATAAATGTTTGTTGGTTGGCTGCAGTTTGAGAGACTGGGATTCTAATAATATCAGTTCTTCCATTCACTAGCTGTATGAACACATAGGACTCATTCAACCTTGTTGTACTTCAATTTTCTCTTCTTTAAATAAAGATAATCTTATATGTTTTGAGACAGCTGGTGGGCAGTAGATAGAGCACTGGGGCTGGAGCCAGGGACACCTGAGTTCAAATTTGGCTTCTGACATTTACTAGCTGTGTGGCCCTGGACAAGTCACTTAGCCTCTCTTTGCCTCAGTTTCCTCAACTGTAAAATTGGGATAATAAAGGCACTTCCCTTGCAGGGTTGTTGTGAGGATCAGATGAGATATTTGTAAAGCACTTAGCACAGCACCTATACATAAGAGGCTCTATACAAATGCTTATTCCCTTCCCTCCTCTTTCCTTGCCTAGGTCACAAAATTGTTGTATCAAATGAAATTACTGATGTGATTGGATTTTGAAGAATATAGATTTTTACATAAACACATGGCTTTACTATTGTATTCCACTTCTGCAGAATTCCTCCATACCTTGAGGACAATACTAAATCATATTTTTCCTACATTCTGTTCTACTGGGGTGGGCTACCTAATAATCCAGGTCTTATCTAGCCTAGACCTTTATCCCTAGTCTGAGGAACTTCAGATGTGAACCTGTTTGTACTCTCCCACTAACCATTTCTCTACTTTCCTAATGTTCAGCAGGATTGGAATTAAAGGTGACAAGGAATGTTATGCAGTAGTACTTTTTTTAAAAAATGAAACACAAAAATATAGTCTAAGTTGTTATTGAGTGTGGTTTGTCAGTCTCCAGAGCTTTAATTCTGCTTTGGGGGAATTTGTTTTCTTTTAATCCAATTAAATTTAACAAATATTTATTTAGCACCCACTATGTGAAAAGCATTATACTGCATACTAAAGATACAAGGGCAAAGTCACTACCTCAAGAAACTTACATTCCCTAGTGAAGATAAAATATGTGTACAGTTATATCCCTACTCTCTATCTCTGGTACTAAGAACAGTGCTTGACATATAGTAAGTATTTAACAAATGCTTACTGACCAGCTGGCCGATGTCTAAGTAAATACAAGATGATTTCAGGAGGAAAAGAATACAATCAGATGAATTAGGAAGGAGTTTGGTAATACCTAGGGTCAAGCTTAAAAGAAAGCTGTAGATTCTAAGAGGTGGAGCCGATGGTCATGACTCCAACCAATGTTGGAGATGTCCTGTGGCAAAGGTCCAGAAGCAGAAGGATGGCATCTAAATTAGGGTCACAGCATGCAGGTCAGTGTGCTGGAATATAGATCATTTGAGGTAAGTAAGAAATAAGTCCGTAAAAATAGGTAAGAGTGAGATTGTGGAGAGCTTTAAAAAATGCCAGGCTGAGGAGTATTTGTTTTATCCTGAAAGTGGAGGGGAGGCACTGAAAATTTTTGAGAAAAGGAGCAAAGTGTTTGGTTTCTTAGTTATTAAAAGTTATTTTCTTAGAAATATTAATTTGGGGGCAGCTAGATGGTACAGTGAATAGAGCACTGGCCCTGGAATCAGGAGGACCTGAGTTCAAATCCAGCCTCAGACACTTAACACAAAAACTAGCCATGTGACCTTGGGCAAGTCACTTAATCCCAATTGCCCTACAAAAAGTAAAAAAAAAAAAAATTCAAGGATCACAGATTTAGAGCTGGAAGAGACCTGAGAGAGAATGAGTCTAATCCCATCATTTTACAGATGAAAAAAGTAAAGCTAAGAGAGATGAAACTCGAACCTGGTCTCTTGCCACCAAATCCCATGCTCATTCCTACAACATGACGTAATGGGGAGGAGATGCTAAGGACAGTCTTTGAAGCTAAACCTTACAAAATATCTTGGGATTTAATTTTTTATATAATTAAAAGTCCCACTCTGATGTGCCACTCTGCACATACCTGACCCTAGGAGGTGATTTGAAAGCTGTACCAGTAGAATACAAACTCAGGAAGGTCCCACCAGAATGGAGAGGCTTATAATATAGGCTTAGCAAGAAGCAGTATGCAAGCTGAATAAGGTCCAGCTTAATTCCATTTTGAGTGATTCACCTAAGTGACTGTTTTTGACTACAACATCCTAAGAATGTCATTGACTAAGATATAGAGGGGCTAGGACTTGAACTGGCGAAGGGAGTAAGCCTGCAAATTTGAAGCATTGAAAAGTATAAGGAAAGCCAAAGAGCAGGATGGATGGATGCCTGTCTTTCTGGCAGAGTTCACATCAGCTACCCTCCTCCTTCCATATCTGTCCAGATTAGAAGGACCTAAAGGTAAGTGGACATCTAACACTATGATGTCACTCATGTGCTACATTTCAGTCATTTAAGCCTCTTGGTTTGCTTCCAGAGATGTAAGAAATAACATGATGTCGTGGAAATAATTGCTCTTTGTCAGTAGCTATAAGTTAAGATTTGTTGGATCTCAAGGCTTCCTGATCTTTCAGAATAAAAAAGATAATTTTTAAAGCTCAAGTTTTTAGTTACTCAATTCACTTTTGTTTCACTTCATCAGGAATTGTGAAACAGTGATCAGTTTGATAGTGAATGATTGAATGCTCGGCCGAAAGTCATTATCATGGGATTCTAACATTCTAAAAGTCATTTTTCAAGTTTTAAGATCAGTATAACTGAAGAGATTCAAAATACTCCTTAATTTAACATTCTTGGCAGTGTCAGTTTTATAATGTTTATTATTATATATGCATATATGTAATATAGAATACGTAGTATATAAGTATATATAATTACATTTTTAGAGAGGTAGTGTGACATAGTAGATAGAGTGCTGAATTTTAAAGTCAGGAAGACCTATGTTCAAATTCTACAAATCACTTAACAATAACTGATATTTATATAATGCTTTGTGTACATTATTCCACTAACTTCATTGAAAACCTATTAGGTAGTTAATATAATTGTTATTATCTCCATTTTAAAGATTAGGAAACTGAGGTTCTGAGTTTATTACTTAATGAGAGCCTCAGGAAGCTAATATTTATCTGCTAAGTTATAGACATTTTCAATGTGATAGAGAGAGGAGACAAATCTTTGGTATATACATATGTCCTTCTGTGTACATTTGTAGTAGTATAACATGTTCTAAGACAATTATATAATATAATGCAAATAATTTAGTATAAGGTAACACTTTCATCAAATTTCTAGTTTGTTCTAAGTGACTTCTATTTAAGAAGAAGACAGAAGGATTTTAGTTTTGAAATTCTGATGAGTGGAAATTGTCTTTACATGGTTATTACAAAGCAATTACATCAACAATCCTTTTTTTCTCTCCCCATTTCACATCCATTTTCGGTCCAAGGGTCTCCTCTCACCAAATGATCTCAACAATGGTACATTCTAACTAATTGCAAAACTGTGACAATGCCTATTAGCTCAGCTACTCCAGAAAGAAAGCAGGATGTAGCGACTCAGTAGCAGTCTAAAAGGAAAATGGTTCCTTTCTGGTGACTGGCTTGGAATTGTCAATATTTTTATTTCTCTTGTAGGAGATGGCTCATGGAAGCGAGGAGACAAACATGACCTTGAAGCTAAGCAAGCGTACTCATCCCTCCAAACAGTTACTCTACTGAGGACAGTGAAACCCGAGTTTGAGAAGTTTTCCATGGAGGTGAAAAGTTCTGTTGAGAAGCAAGGACTGAATGAAGACGATTACGTAAGTACTTGATTATGAGCCTAGACCCTTCACATCCTGAAAACAGTCATCTAATTAAATCAAAGGGGACAAAGTCTCCCATTCTAAACCGTTTAGGACTTCCTAGGTACTGGTCTGAAATCCACTGTTACCTCTGTGTGGTTTTTTTTGGTCAACCTTCCTTCTCTCCTCCTGTCCACCCATCCTTCACTCACACTTTTCTGACTGCTACAGAAAAGAAAAATTGGTTTGTGTGTGTGTGTGTGTGTGTGTGTGTGTGTGTGTGTGTGTGTGTACATGCATTTCCAGTCATGCAGAGCAGACTTCTCTGGACACTTTCATCTACCTATTCAATGGGAAGGAGAAGGGAATTCCATGCTTCTGCCATGCCTCATTTTCTAAATCTTAGCAGCAGGAGAGAGTTATAGTTTTAAAATTTTCTTCCTTTTGGCACATTTTTTCCCCTCTTACCTTTGCTGCTTTTAGACTCCTCTCTTGTCTACTTTCTTATGGTCCAACTTTTGCTGTAAACTACTTTTGAGGACAGTAGGGTGCTTCCTATACCAATTGAATTCAATTCAACAAGTATTTATTAATTATATAGATTTTGTTAGTCATACCATTGCTAGGCCTTACGGATACAAAGATAAATTCCCAAGATTTCACCAGTCTTCAAAGGAGTAATATTGCTGATAAATTTTCTAAACCTGAACTAGACAAATTGATGTTATCTCACTGAAGGTGTTGTCCTAAAAAGGTTTCCATTTAAGGTGAAAAATTCAACCAAGATATAGCACAGGATAAACTCTGACCCCTACCACCCAATTTTATCTACTTCCTCTGTCATTAAGACATTTTTCATTAGATATTTGCTATTTTGGTACAACATGGCTAAGACAGAATTTTTTATCTTTTCTGAAAAGCCTTTTTCACAACTTAATGAAAGAGCAGTGGAGCTTTATAGACAATTGAGTTAAAGTATTTAGAACTACTAATGCTCACATGATCCAGAAGTTGCTGTCAACCATCAGTTTCAGAAATTGGGAGAGACAGTCTTTCTCATGGGCTAGTATAGCCTGTAAAATAAGGCCCAGGAATAATTTGAATCCAGGTTAACCAGGTTAACCTCACTATTCCTTTGAGTATTATTCAGTGCTGTAATATAACTGGGTTAAAATCCCGGTTCTACTATTAATTAGCGTGTAACCTTTGGGCTTCAGTTTTCTTATCTATAAAGCCAGGATAATAATACTTGTACTACCCATCTCACAGGGTTGTTGGTAAAGAAAGTGCTTTGCAAAGCTCCAAGTACTATATAGACTATTCTAATACAGTATAGTGCCAGCTACATAAAGTAGGTTTTCTAAGGGCTTGTTGATTAAAATTGATTGCTTGTTTGATTCTAATAAAGGCAGCATAGCATAGTTAAAGGGGGAAATGACTGAAGTCATGTTCAGAGGCTACTTCTGATATGTAATATTTTGTGACTCCAGGGAATTTGCTTAACATCTTAGTGCACCAGGCAACTATCTTAATACTTTAGATTATATAATACCTATTGATAGTCATTGGTAGAGTTTTTTTCAAAAGTAATTCCCCATGCCAATGAAATCACAGGTCTAAAAAAATTGCTATCTATTATTCTTTATGTATGAAATATTTCTATGCTGAAATATATGTGTAAACTATCATTATTATTATTATTACTCTACTATCTTATAGAAGGTCACAGGAAGGTTCAGTATGAATACATATGTATAGCCTATATCAAATTACATATTCTCTTGGAGTAAGGGGAGGAGAGAGATGGGGAGAAAATTTGGAAATCAAAATCTTATGGAAGTCAATGTTGAAAACTAAAAATAAATAGATAAATAGAAGGTCATAGGGTCCAGCGACTAAAAAACCCTATGCAAAAGGTCTGTGTGTTAAGGAATAATACCTAGTATAAGTGCAGAAGAGGCAAATACTTTGTAATAATCTGTATGATGAAGCAAGTAGATTTATGCAACATGGGCAAATCATCAATTATATTATTTTTTATTACTCTCCGAATTCATCTGTTCTAGAAGTCTAAAAAGGGCAAAAGAGACCCAGTGAATTGAGCATGAGTATTTGTTTTGTCAGGGTTCTAGGGCATGCATATTCTCAGTGGGTACAAGAAGCTTGTCAAGGAACTATGGGGAATATTTAGTAATCAACTCTATGATCCTACTGAACCATTTCAAAAATAAAAATATTAGGGAAAATATTTGTGAATTGCTGAGAAAATAACTTTATGATACTAAAAAATGCTGTTATACACCAAAGAAAGTCGTCTTTATCAAAAATTAATTTCTATATTATTCTTGTGTATACATGAAAAACACTAGAATCTATCGAATAGGGAATGTAGAAAACAAAGATGTATGAGCAACAAAAAAGATTGGAAACCCCCAGTTTCAGTTGACCACTAACAATTCTAAGGGTCATTAAAATGAGAGAAGTTACAACTCTTGGGATTCTGAGATTATATGATCTCACTTTATTAACTAGAAAGCCCCCACAGTAGCTTTAAAAACAGCAAAAAGTAATTATTATAATAGCTGATGTATATAGAAAGTCTTAAGGTTTTCAAAATATTCTACAAACATTCTCATTTGATCGTTTTGTCAAATATCCTCCCTGATATGTTATCTTTAAAATGTTGTTTAGAAAGCAATGTAAAGTCTTCTCTCAATTGGCTGTATGTGGTTAGATTTTCTGCCTTATAGGTAAATACTGACCAAAGGCTAGCTTCTTAGTCTCACCCAGCAGACTTTTGGGCCATTGCCCACAGCTATCATTTGGCACATGTTCAGGCAATGTAATCTAATTTTAATAATAGCATATGTAAAACCTGGTTTGGAATGCATTATGACTTTTTGTAGTGGATTTGCTTTCCAAAGTCCAAATATAAATAACTATTTGCTATTTTGGATAAGCTATACTATTACTTCTCTCTCCATTGGTGGGATAATTGAAGGGTGACTGTGTGAGTAAATAATAAACAGAAAATAGAGAAAGATGTGTCACCTAGTCCGTCCAGCAGACTGACATTAGTGCAAGATTTCTTCTCTTATTTAAATATTATAGTTTTTCTACCATTCCCATGAATTATTTATTCTTTTTAAAAATTATTTATTCTTAAAATTATTTTAAAATCAAGGTTTTCCCTTGTCAGTAATGAACTCTAGAGAAACTTTATACTGTGATTCCCTATAATCATTCTTGATGACACCCCTAATTTAAAACCCTTCCCCACAGTTATGACAAGGATTAACCTTTATCATAGAAAAATAGAGCTGGAGGGGTGGCTAGGTGGCACAGTGAGTAGAGTGCTGGCCCTGGAATCAGGAGGACCTGAGTTCGGATGTGGCCTCAGACACTTAACACACACAAATAAAAAACCTAGCCGTGTGACCTTGGGCAAGTTACTTAAACCCAATTGCCCTCCGAAAAGCAAAAAAAAAGAAAAAATGGAGCTGGAAAGACTTCCCCTGACCTTCTATTTTGCAGGTGAGGAAATTCCAGAAACAGAGAAATTCAACGATTCTTAGTATGAAGGTCACACTATTATTGAAGAAACTGACTAGAACCCCATCTCTGCTGCTGCTCCAGGCATCTAATAATCTCTATCTACATCTAATAATAGTCTTTGCTCTCCACCCGAGCTAACCTGGAAATATAAGCTGAAGTATTTTTTTCTACACACACACATTCACACGCAAGCATACAAATGCACACACACACACAGAGTAAGGCACAGTTTTAACATTGTACTGTAATACCTCCATACCCTGTTGTCATGCACTTATAGCAGTAGCAAAGTTCCTCCCATTTCTTCTGTAACTTTCTCACTCTGCTGCATGTGAAGTAAACTGTGCTTATTAAATGATCCATACTTTTTCTGTTACATAGTCAAATAATATTTATTCTATACCTAAGGCATGAAGCAAACATCATGGCTCCTTCCTTAAAAAAAAATAGTCTCCAATTGTCCTAGTTTCTAATTGCAATCCTTGTCTTTGACACCCATTAGAGACTGAAGGCCTGTAACTTACTTGTAGTCCTTGCGTTGTAGGTAAAGGCTTATGACTTACCTGTAGTCTTTTTATTGAGGGGAAATGACAAGATGGGAAAGAAGAAACTACCCTTATGGGCTAAGGGTGGGAATCTGGAATTGAAATGCAAGAGGGAGAGGGAGAGCACATTGGCAAGTACCATGAAAAGGGGAAAAGGAATAAGAGTAATGTCTTTTGGGTAGTTTATGACTATATTTATTCTATTATATATGACTGTATTATATTATATTTATTATAACCCAACTATTTAGTTGGGTTCTTATATTTTGGTTAGCAAGGTGGCACAGTGGATAGAGTGTTAGGCCTGGAGTCAGGGAAATGCATCTTCATGAGTTCAAATCTGGCCTCAGACACTTACTAGCTGTGTGATCCTGGACAAGTCACTTAAACCTATTTACCTTAGTTTCCTCACCTGTAAAATGATCTGGAGAAGCAAATGGAAAACCATTCTAGTGTCTTTGCCAAGAATGCTCCAAATGAGGGGTGGCTAGGTGGCGCAGTGAGTAAAGCACCGGCCCGGGAGTCAGGAGGACCTGAGTTCGGTTCCAGCCTCAGACACTTAACACCCACACAAAAAAACTAGCTGTGTAATCTTGGGCAAGTTACTTAACCCCAATTGCCCTCCAAAAGGCAAAAAAAAAAAGAATGTTCCAAATGGGGCCACACAAGAGGGGGATATGATTAAACAACAATGAACATATGGAGTTCACATCCAGTAAACTAAACATCATCTTCACCTGTGGTATAGTAAAGACTGGTTTGCAGCAGCACAAAACATTGAAATTAGAGATATCAAAAGTCATTTAAATCTGTTTGCCTCAGTTTCCTCATTTGTAAAATGAGCTGGAGAAGAAGATGGCAAAACACTCTAGTTTCTTTGCCAAGAAAACCCCAACAGTGTTACAAAGGGTCAGATATGACTGGAACATGGTTCAACAACATCCTTGAAAATATACTGTGATTAGCTATGGACAGATCAAACTATATGTAAGATTTACACTTACTGTATTAGGCAGTGAGGTCATCCCAGTAATATGTTACACATAGCTTTCTTCAGAAAGCCTGAATTTTATCAGAAGGTTTATTTTTCCTGGCTGAGGCTAACAGAAGTGGGCATCCACATTGTAGAGAACAGCCTTTTTGGCAAAGCTAATGGATTAACTGTGGACACAGCCTGACAAATGAGGGTGTCACTAACCAAAGAGCTTCCTGCCTGAGTTTAATAGTATTCTAAAGTTTGGGTCTTTTATAATATCTGTCCTTTCACCCCTCCCCCCTTTTACTTCACCCCAATTCTCCCTTACTCGGGATCCATTAATAGGAATAAAGGAATTGTTGTGTTCATAAGGTAGCTCTTATTGAAAATGTATCAGCTGTCTGTGATTTGACAATCAGAGTTGTGACATGGAAATGGAGGTCCTTTGATAATAGTGACCAAGCAAGGTTAACAGGATTAGCTAGACAGTTTTTCAGCATTTCTTGAAAATATGCAAATAGATTCATAAAAGTCCATGATGCCAGAATATGAAGGCACTCAACAGCTGTATTTCTGAATCTCCTTAGTGAAATAGCATGTAAGTGTGTGCTAAACACTCAGACTGGATTTGCCAGCAGAATCCAAGCCAATTTCTGCTGTAGCAGAATAATTCTAGTGCTTTTGTAAAAAGGCCCAAGTTGCCGGGACAAAAGGAATAGAATCTTGTCAGCTTGGTTGCTTGTCCTTTAGCAGGAGATCTCTTTCACATGCACTTGTGAGGCAATAGCTTTTTGTTTCTTTAGTATGACCAGAGTCAGTCAGTGTGTTCACATAAATGGCATTGCATTTACCATTTTTTCCTTTTGCTTTTTTTAATTTAAAAAAATTTAATTTTTTGTTTTCAACATTCACTTCTGCCTTTACCATTTCTTTTTAGAAATCCTGGAAAATGGTTGTTCTTATATTTATCTCATAATGTGTACACATACACACACACACACATATATATATATATATATTTACATATGTGTATTTATGTATACAGGGAGAGAGAAGGAGGGAGAGCGAGGGAGGGATGGAGAACAAAGAGCAATAGTGTTGTATAGACAACTCCATCTCCTCAAAGAATGTGAAAAATTACTGAAATGTTTGGGGCAGCTACATGGCTCAGTGAATAGAGCACCGGCCCTGGAGTCAGGAGGACCTGTGTTCAAATCCAACCTCAGACACAACACTCACTAGTTCTGTGACATTGGGCAAGTGACTTAACCCCAATTGCCCTGCCTTCTCCCCTCCAAAAAAGAAGACAAAAAAAAATTACATACAAACAAACAAATCCATAATGATAGTAATGGAAAGGTTTTCTGCAGTGGCTAGGTGGCACAGTGAGTAAAGTGCTGGCCCTGGAGTCAGGAGGACCCGAGTTCAGTTCCGGCCTCATACACTTAACACCCACACAAAAAAACTAGCCGTGTAACCTTGGGCAAGTTACTTAACCCCAATCACCCTCCAAAAGGCAAAAAAATACTGAAATGTAATAATGGTGTCATCTTGTCTTATACTATTTAAAATGGTACCCATTAAAATTTTTTTCTCATATTTTAAAAAATAAGGCAAGGAATAAAAAGAAAATATGAAATGAAAGAATTCTGGAAACTGTAAATACCAGGTCATGGCCCATAAATCTTGTCACAAGAAGTATTAATGAGTGGTGGTGGGAGGAAGATAGAGTATTATAAAAGTTGTTCCAGTTAAAACAGGCTGATGGTGTCAAAGATGTAGCAGTCTATATGCTGTCTTAGGATAGGATGCCTTTAAGTTTTTCTAGTTCATCCCTTTTCTAATCTGGTTAATGTACTGATATCATTTCAGATGGCTGGATATCCATTCTATTTTTAGTTAGATGCTTTAATTAAATATATCCAGGGGAAGAAATTCTGTAACCTACTTTGGTAACCTTATGCAGTATTTTAATAATCAACTATAAAGTTCCTTTTTTAGTCTAGCCCATATCCCACCATCTGAAGCCTCTTTTCTTCCATTCTCTCCTTATTGGAGATATAGAGTTCGGATCCTTCTCTGTGCAACCACCTTTCATATAGTTATTATTTCATACCCAAATGTGAATATCCATATGTGGTTAGTTAGAATATAGTGATGAGGCCAAAGACATGGTTTTGATGCTATTGAAGTCGTCACTAACCTATCATAAAACAGGGAAAGCTGAGAGAATACTTACAGATCAATGCAAGCTGGCTGTGACTTAACCAGAAAAACAAAATATATTCTAACAATGTGGATTTATTGTCTTTGTATGTCAAAGAGAGTATAGTCTCTAGCTACCTGGCTAAACATGCTCCTGCCCTAAATAACTTTTGCAAGAGCTTTACTTTAGAAAAATATTCTCTTGTGTATTTTACAAATCCACTGTCGATGCAAGGAGCATTTTAGGTTCTACTATGGAAATTGATTTGAGCAGGTTTAATGGAACAGAAGGCATGCTAAGGCTTTAAACCAGTTGTGAGTCAGGATAAAAAGATTAGATAAGAAGAAGATGAGAACAGTATAATAATAAAGGGGAGTTATTGGGCAGATCATTTAAAATAATCACTATCTAATGCATTATGTGTTGATTCTCTCTTCTGCTTTACTGCCTTCCCCTCCCCCATATGTAACAGAGTACACTACTGTTGGAGGAAGCACTTTATTTTATAGTATTTTCTTTTTAAAAAGCAGAGAAATATTGTGAGGGGAAGAGAGGAGGAATACATTTATCAGAGAGGATTCTCATGATGGGAAACCTTAGCTCCTTTAGAATTTAGCCTCCTAATGGAAAGCTAGTGTAGAGAGTTCATTCTCTGAATTAGATCTAACCACTAAGTGCTCTCAGGAAACTGAACAGAGCACTTCTGCTGAGGGTAACTCAGTTCTTAAAGGAAGTGAGTTTAGAAGGGCTTTTGCTGATCTGAAGCTTTCATCTGCTAGGTCATATAAACTCTATTATTCCTGCAGATGTTTGTAGGATCCTTGAAGTCCTTGGTCAAAAAGTCCCAATGCAGTGTAAACAAAAGCTCTGAACTGAAACATCAAGACCAGTCAAATGTCAAGCATTGCAAGAGTGGAAAGTATTCCTTAAAGGGATGAACTTGGAGCTTGAGACAACTAAGGACGCTTAATGCTTCTATTTAAAATAATACATCAGAAGTTATCTTTAGACATGTTCACTGCTTATATTTTAAAATGCAAAAGCCGAGCTTTTAAGGAAAAGCTTCTAATTGGATATTGATGTTGTAGCATTCAACTATAGGTATATGCAGAACACATTTTTGTGTTACATAAGTAAACTAATTGTTGTCTAACTGGGATTTGCAAAGCTCTGTATTGAAAAGCTGACCTAGAATTTTCAGAAATTGCTTTGTGTGATCTCAACCATGTGTCTTGGGTGTTGTTTTATTTAAATTTAGAAATAATGTTTTGGTTATAAAGTACACAAAATCTCTTTTTTTGGTTAAATAATGCTGCCCCCTTCGTATTTTGATTTTGACGTTAGACTTAGTTTCATCCTTCTTAATGCTACCTCTGTTCCTGACTTAAGGGAGAATTTGGTAAATGCTGTTTTTATTTCTAACCAAGTATTCTGAGAAGGGATGATTTTATAACCTTGGATATTTGCTCTTTTGAGGTTAGCTGGCCACCCATAACTTGTTTTTTCTTCTTATTGAAGAGCTGAAAATTTAACTAATTAAACAAACATTCCAACAGTGCCCGATGCACAGCAGTATTGTTAGTAAGGATGTGTATGAAAATTCTCTCTTCTCCATCCTCTGATGTATCCAAATATAGAGAAGGAAGAATGAGGTGCCAGGGTATTTATCCAGCCAAAGAATTCGAGCAGAGGCAAGGTTTAGTAAATAATAGTTTAGCTAGGTCAGACATTACCTTTTGGAAATTGAAATGTTTTCAAAAAACATATTAAGTTCCGTAAGTCAGGAGAAGGGAAAGCAAGATAGACTTTGAAGCTGAAAATTCTTAATTTAACAGCAATTATCAAGAAAAGAAGGGTAGGAGATGACATCAGTGCTGAAGCCTGCCAGATCAGATCATCCCTCCAGTCTTGGCTAGTCCTTCCCCCCACTGTTGTCTTACTTGAATCATCCAATTGAATGGGGACAGCACCCTCAGAAATAAAATTTGAAAGTTAGCTATTCAGCAAGGCTAATGAAAGAAAATAGCAAAAACAACCAAAAAAGCAACATATGCAGAGCTGTGTTTGCCCCACCATCAGGCAGGCAGGGTCATTGACTGGTAACTGGAAGGCTTTTGTGGCTTTCCAGTCCCATCAGAATAAGAACAGGCTGGAGGGCTTCCTTCCCCATCCCCCAGTCCCTTTCTCTTTACAGTTGGCCGGGGAGTAATTTGTCTAAATGAAAAGGCCCATTCAGGGACTAGATCGTTTTGCTAATTGCATTTGAAAGAATAAAAGCAAACCACAAATTGGCATTCCACAACAAGAAAAAAAATTCACATGCCAACAAATTCATAAGATTAATTCTATTATGGAAAAGTAATTAGGCAGAATAAAGGTGCTATAGTGAAAGAAAGGAATGACTTTTTAAAAAACAATTTTCCAGTCCAAAGAAAAAACAGCTTTTCTAAAAATTTAAGACATACAAAAATGTGTTATTTTAATACTTGTAAAACAGAGGAAATGTGAAAAAAATTATTCTGTTAACTCTACTAGCTTTAGTTTATTTTCCTAATTATGTTAAAACAAAATAATATAGTTCTAATTTGATTAGGAAACACTAAGTATCGATTAATTAAAGCCTTTTCTTTGTGTTTCACACATAAATTATTTGCTTATTGGCAGAGTTGAATGTATTGTTTCTCCAAATTCCCGTGAATCTGCTATCATGTTATCATGCACAGGCATGATTGATTATTTGTAAACATTACTAAATTCTGTGAAAATGTTTGTAAGGCTTGCACATTGTCTATGGAAGAGAAGCTCTGTGTTCTGTTGCCTTTCACAAATAATATACTCTTTTTTTTTTTGAGGGGGGAAGGCAGAATTGGGGTTAAGTGACTTGCCCAAGGTCACACAGCTAGTTTTGTGTTAAGTGTCTGAGGTCGAATTTGAACTCAGGTTCTCCTGACTCCAAGGCCGGTGCTCTGTTCACGGCGCCACCTAGCTGCTCCTAATATACTCTTCTTACTAATCTACAACATCTGTTATTTTGTTGTTATTTCATCTCTGACTCTGTGACTCCATTTGGGGTTTTCTTGGCCAGGACACCATAGTGGTTTGCTGTTTTCTTCTTCAGTTCATTTTACAGATGAGGAAACTGAGGAAAACGGAGTGAAATGACTTTCCCAGAGTCACACAGCTAGCAAGTGTCTGAGATGGGATTTGAACTCAGGTCCTCCTGACTTTAGGGCCAGCAGTGTTCTATCAACTACTCTACCTAGTTTCTTTAAAACATCTGTAGTCTGTCTAAATATTGTTTTCAATACATTTCAATATGTTTTATATGCTGTTTTATACATTTTTTCATTTTGTGTTGTAAATAATTTTAGCTATGAAAAGTATTTGGAGAGGATGATGGCAAAATTTTCAACTTGTCTAGACTGAAACAGCAATTTAATTTATATTTGTGTGTGCATATATATACTCATGATATATGTATACATGGCATATGTGTATGTGTGTCCATAAAAAGACTAAGGTGGGTCATATTCTTTTTTTCTGGCATTGTGGAGTAACGGGCCTTTCATCTTATTTTATAAAATTCTCAATACTCAAAACATGAAAATTTTTATTTTAATGGACATGGGATTGGAATAGGAAATGGACTGGTGTTTTCATTATCATAGGGAATAACTAGTAGAGGAGACTCTCTCAATACAGGTCAGCATCTTCTCCAAAACCTACAGTCTTAAATAGTTGCCTTGGGCACTGAGAGCTTAAAAAACTTACCCAGAGTCACAAAGCTAGTGTGAGTAAGAGGCAGGACTGGAACCCAGGCAAGTCTTCCTGACCTGGAGGCCTGTTTTCTATTTATTAAGCCATTCTCATGTCTCAAAGTAATTTAGTGGTGAAAATATTCTTTAAAAGTCAATGTATGCCATTATAAAAATAACAACTATTTACCTACACAGTACCAATTTAATTTGAAATAATGTATACATCATTACCTAATTACAGCACTATCTATGTGGTCCAATAGATAGATTACTAGGTTTGGAATCAGGAAGACTAATCTTCATGAGTTCAAATACAGCCTCAGACACTGACTCGATGTGTGACCCTGGGCAAGTCACTCAACCCTATTTGCCTCAGTTTTCTCATTTATAAAATGAGCTGGAGAAGGAAATGGCCAACCACTCAAGTATCTTTGCCAAGAAAACCCCAAATAGAGTCATAAAGAGTCAGACATTAATATAAATGACTGAGCAACATTGATTTATTTTTGAAATAATGAGTGTGTTACAATCTCATTACAATGCTACCATAGGGAATTTATAGGAAAAGTTGTGAAATAGGTAAACTCCTCCTTCTCCAGCTGCCTTTTTCACCAACATAGATCCAACTCCTACAATGGGTTTATTTTTCTCACTTTTCTCATCCTGTACTCAGTCTCCTGTGAAGGAGGAGAACAATCTGATGAACTCATTTAGAATAATATTGAAAATATTGCCTTTACTGGGTACATTCACATTCTTAAGAAAAGAGTATTAATAAGACAATGCTTATTCAAAAAAGTTATTCAGTAATGTTGGTATTTTTCAGGCACCCTTATTTACGTCCCAGTTCTGTTGCTTAGCGCCTGGGTGACTTTGGGTAAATGATTGCTCTGGAACTCAGTTTTCCTATCTGTAAAATGGAAGGGTTAGTAGGAGACCTCTGAATTCCTTTGTAGTTCTAATTCCTAGTATCCCATGATTCTCCATTTTGAATGGAGGTTTTCTAATTATCTTAAGGAAATTAAGCTCACTGAGCCCACAGACAATTTAGGTCTTAATTGTGGACCAAAAACTGATTTCTGCTCTTTAGAAAATAGTGCTATAGTAAAATATTATTGCTTTCCAACTTATTCTTAATAGAAATACAAAAAGATAGGGAATTCCTAACCTTGTATGAGATAAGAAGAACAGTATGACGCCCTCTATTAAACAGGTTAATCAAGAGATCAATCATTCAACTTAAATTATTTATTAAATGCTTATTTTGTGCCAGATGTTGCAGCAAGCATTGTAGACACAAAGAAAGGTAAAAACAATCCCTGCATTTGAGAAGCTTACATCCTAATGAGGGTGACACCATGTAAGTAAATAGATACATATAAGATGACTCTGGAAAGTAAACTTTGAGAATTATTTATCAATCAAGAAATATTTATTAAGGGGCAGCCAGGTAGCACAGCGAGTAAGAGCACCGGCTCCAGTGTTGAGAACACCTGGAGATCGAATCCCGGGCTCAGACACTTAGCACCCACCCGGTAACACCTGGCCGTGTGACCTTGAGCAAGTTACTTAACCCCAATTGCTTAGGGGCGGCCAGGTGGCTCAGCGAGTAAGAGCACCAGCTCCAGTGTCGGGATGACCTGGATCAAATCTGGGCTCAGATACTCAGCACCACACCCAGAGATAATAACTGGCCGTGTAACCTTGAGCAAGTTACTTAACCCCAATTGCTTTAAAAAAAAAAAAAGGAATATTTATTAAGCACTTGCTATGTTCCAGGCACTCAGCTAGGTGTTGGGGATATAAGAATGAAGAACGAAACAATCCCTATTTTCAATAAGCTTGCATTCTAATGGGGGAGACAAAAGGCTATGTAAATATGAAGCAAATAAATACAGATATGTAAAGTGGTGAAATATGAGGGGGTTTGGGAGCGTAACCACCAGCAGTTAGATGGGGGTGGGGGATCTGGAAAGATTTCTTTCAGAAGATGGTGCTTGACCTATATGTCTAAGGAAGAAAGTAACTATAAGGTAGAAATAGGGAGGGAGTGCATTTAGGCACACAGGATGGTTAGTGCAAAGGCATGGCACCAGGGGATGTTGGAATGTCATGTGTGAGGAACAGAAACAAAGCTAGTTTGGATGGAGCACAGAGTGATGAAGGAGAAGTGGTGCTCAATGAAGACAAGACTGTGTTAGGATTTAAAAGCTAAAGAGAAGAATTTATATGAGATCCTAGAAACAATAGGGAGCCACTTGAATTATTGAGTAGGATAGTGGCATAGATAGCCACTTAAGGAAAACTACTTTAACAGTATTGTATAGGATGGAGTGGTAAGGGAGTCCAATTAAGTGCCAATGCAATAATCTATGCAAGGAGTGCTGAGGGTCTAATTTAAGTTGGCAGACATGTAAATTGGGAGGAGAGATCAGATGTGAAAAAGGTTGTGGAAGAGTAAATACCAATATTAGGATATGTGGGGCGAGGGATAATGCTGAGGTTATGACCCCAGGAACCTGGAAGGAGAGTGGTGCCTTTAACAAAAAAATAGGGACATTTGGAAGAGGAAAGGATTTAGGGGGAAAGATAATGGTTTTTGTTTTAGATATTTTGATTTTAAGATACCCACGATATCCATTTTGGAATGTCCAGTACACAATTAGTGATGCAGAACTAAAGCCCAGAGGAGATACTGGGATTGGAGAATGAATGAATGAATGAATGAATGAATGAATGAATGAATATGTGTCTATGTGTGCATACATATATATGTATAACACATACACACATATAATACATATAGACACATAAACATTATGTGGATAATGAGCAAGCAAAAGAGACTGAGAAGGACTGGTCAGATAGTCAGGAGGAGGAGCAAATGACTGGGGGATTGGGGAGGCCTCCTGCAGATCTTGGTGTATGAGATGAGTCTTGAAAAATCCAAGGAGATATATATATATACACACACACATATATATATATATAAAACATATACACATATTTATATATATGGATAGATATAGATATGGTTTGAAAATGGTGGTACAGTAAATATTAATTGCTCTAATAATTGCTTACATTTACATAGTCATTTATGTTTTACAGAACATTTTCCTCATAAGTCTGTGAGACAAGTGAAGCAAGTAATGTCTCCATTATAAAGATAAAGAAAAGTTTGTGACTTTTCCATAGTTACACAACTAATACATGTCAGAGCCAAGATTTGAACATAGCACTTCTGATATACATATGCAGATTTTAACAAAAAAAATAGGGAAGTTTGGAAGGGGGAAGGATTTAGGGGGAAAGATAATGTTGTACCTTTAATAATAATGGTGGATGGCTCTGGGTTGCTGTTAGGATGACATATGAAAGCCATGTTAAAAGAAGGTTAGTCTTATTATGGTCTATAGGATGAATTGGAGATGGGGAAAGAATGAAGGCAGTAATTTTTGTGTTGTCTGCTCCTGGGAAAAATTAATCTTAATTCCTCTCATCTTACATACATCTTTCAAACCTTTATTTTCATTTCTCTTTTTGGTCTCTCCCACAAGTATTTTCTTGTTAGATTATGGAACTAGTTATAATTCCTAGTGAAATTTCTGGTTCCATCTGATTTGTTTTAGTTCATTCATTCCTATATAAAACTTTCTTCTTTAGTATTCTATCATCATCAGTCAATTAATAAATAACTATAAAGTATCTGCTTTGTGTCTATCCACTTGATTGGATATTATAGGAATTTATATAGTGTAAAGAAGACACCATTCATATTATCAAAGACTTCATAGTCTAAGATAAGTCAGCACCATGTTCCTTGTGCTAACCAAGTGACATCAATGCCCAGGCATATACGGGAGGGTAGATGACAGGTACACAAAGACTGACATACCCAAAAGAGTTGTGATCAAGGGACAGAGAATAGAAGCTATGGTTAGTCATAAGCAAGAGTTGATTCCTGTTTTGTGTTTTTTTTTTCCTTGGGAAGTCTTCAAAGATGTGGGATTTGGGTTCTGCTTTCTGGGAGGTGAGGGAAAGGTTTTTTGGAAGAGGGGAGCTGTTGCATGGATATATACCTAACTTAGAGGTGGTAGAATAGTAAATGTAAGTACAGAAAGCAGAGGAGTCTTCCATAGCTACAGGGAATGAAAGAAGTAGGGTGAGTATAGTGGGTGGTTTGGGTGATTATGTCTAAGGATTTTAGGGTATCGTAGTTGAAGACAGGAGGCATAGGGGTGTCAGAGGCCGGTATATCTCAGATGAGAGTCCAACTACATGATTCCTTAGGCTTCTTTTATCTCTAAAAAACGTGATTCCAGAGTGATCAGGGGTTGTTTATAGTGTGGCTAAAAAAATGTTGGATTGTTGCAATGTTATAGAAAAGGTAGTGAAACAAAGATGGCAGGCATGATAAAAAAGCAAAATGCAGAGCTATTTTTATTTGAACAATGATGTGAGCAGAATCAGGAGTATCATTTCTACAATGATAGCACTAAAAACATTCAACTTTAAAAGCTATAAAAACTATGAGCAATGCAGTAACCATTCATCATTCCATGTAATAAAATATGCTCTGCATGGCAGAGAAGTGTATATTTAGGGTATAGAATAAGTCCATAGACATATGTGTGTAGACACACACACATGCACACACACATAGATGTATATATACAAACACATGGAATTTGTTTTGCCTCATGATATATCTGTTACAAGAAATTTGTTTTTTCTTTTCTTTTTTTCAATAAGATAGAGTGGGAGGGAAAGAAAAAGGATTTCTGTGAATTTTTAAAAATAGAGGTAGTGCTACAGATCTGAACTATTGCATGCACTTTTAGATGAAGTCACTATATTATTAGTTTTATTTACCTGTTTTACTTTGTGATGAGACTTCTCATGAAGTGACAATAATCTGTTAAGGTATGTAATATTAAAAAATAAATAAAACTGAAAATGACAAAAGAAAAGAATATAAACCAGGAATGGCTAGAATTAATTAAGAAAGATGGTATTTGTAGAGCCTATATTTGATTGCATGCCTCCATGAGGGGGAGGGTGGAGGAGAGGCAGGGGGAGAAAATTTGAAACTCAAGGGATTGTGGAACTAAAAATTGTAAACTAAAAGTAAATAAATAAATGTATTTTTTTTTAAAAGAAAGATAGAATCATGTTTATAGACAATGAAGAAAAAGCAAAACAACTCAACTTTTATTTTATTTCCAGCTGCCCCATCAAAGAAGCCCTTCAAACCGGAAAGAGTAGAACAAACTTGATTAATGTAGAATTGAATCTTCAGGTAGTTGAAGAAATAGTGAGAGAACATCTAAATAAGTATAGGCCCTAGGCCAAGACAGTGTTGCTGCTGTTGCTGAAGCCTGACTAGAAACTTTTGAGCAAACATGAAAAACAGAAGATGTGTGAGAAGACTAGAGAGAATACTCAAATGACGCTCTAATTTTTGAAAAATGGAAAAAAGTAGAAACTACATAGGAATAATTTGTTATTGAGCTCTGAAAAAAATGTAGAGTGAATTAGTAAATAGATGGTTTGTGAGACCTTAGAAAAGGAAGCAGTGGTCTTTGGGAGACACCATTAATTAGCTAAGAGCAAGTCTTGGAAAATACACACACACACACACACACACACACACACACCTTTCTGAAAGGCTTACTTGACCCATTGGTTCTATAAACAGCTTTTGTTGGTTAGTTGTTTCAGTCGTGTCTAACTCTTCATGACCCCATATCTTCTTGGCAGAGATACTGGAGTGGTTTGCCATTTCCTTCTTTAGCTCATTTTACAGATGAGGGACAGAGGCAAACAAGGTTAAGTGATTTGCCCAGGGTCACACAGCCAGTAAGCATCGGAGGCCAGATTTGAATTAAGATGAGTCCTCCTGATTTCAGGCCCAGTGCTCTCCCTAGCTGCCTTTCCATCAATAGCTATAGAATACCATCGGGATGTCACAGGCATATTTTTATTCCATATGTGCCTGGCCTTTTACATGTCCTGGCTGTGCAGGACTGAGCAAGTTACTTAATTTCTCAGTATTGTAGGCAGTTCTCTGAGACTGTCCAGTTTAGAGAAGACACAGACATACCTGGAGAGAGGAAGATCCTCACCAGATGCTCTCTCCAATCATGAAATCACAGGTACATTCTCCCTTCCTTGTTCCGTATGGATTTCAGCAAGATCCTTGAAATGGGCTTTATGAAGTCCTTGTGGACATAAGAGAAAAGAACACTAGATTGGGAATCTGGTGACATTGATACTAGTCCTGACTCTGCTGATAACTAGCTGTGCCACCTTGTCACTTAAATTCTTGAACTTTACATCTTTATTTGTAAACTGACATTCTGGACTAGATGAGCTTTAAGGCATTTTCTGACTTTAAAAGTCCATGCTTCTAAGATGGAGAAATGTTTGGCTAAATAATTATAAAGCTAGGTAGCATTGTAACTAGTTGAAATTTTAACCTAGAGGATATTAATTATTGATTGATGCTAGCCTAGAGGAAGGTCTCCAGTGTAATGTAACAAAGCTTTGTCCTTAGGCCTGACCTATCTGAGCTTCATTGTTGTTGTTTCTTTCAAATTAGTGACCTAGAAAATATTCTCATTGAGTGTACAAATGACAGAGCCAGGAGGCAAAATCTAACAGATTAGATGACAGAATAAGAATTTTTTAAAAATTACATTTGGTTGGATGTTGTTGGGTTTGTGTTTCAGTCACATCTGACTCTTCATGACCCCATTGGGGTTTTGTTAGCAGAGATACTGGAGTGGTTTGCCATTTTCTTCTCCAGTTCAATTTACAGATAAGAAACTGAGGCAAACAAGGTTAAGTGACTTGCTTAGGGTCACTTAGCTACTAAAGTTGTCAGAGCCTTGATTGAGCTCATTAAGATGAGTCCTTCTAACTTCAGGTCTGGCACTCTATCTACTATGCCACCTAGTTGTACTAGACTGGAACACTATGCCAAAACCAAGTTGAAATTTAATGATATGTAATGTCCTTGCTTCAGATTGAAAAAAAAAATTGTACCAAGTATAAGATGGAAGAGATACGGCTTGATAACAGCACAAGTAAAAAGATGTAAGGTCTTCACTTGAATTCACATGAATTCAAAATGAACCAGCATTATATGTAGCTACTAAAAAAGTTAATGCAATATACGAATCGAAATCAAGTGTGCAGAAAAAGGGAGTCAATAATCCAGTCTTTTGCACTATTCAAACCATGTCTAGAATACTATATTTAGCTCTGCTCTTCACATTTTGAGATTAAACATTTACAGACTATAGAGCATGCAAAAATAGGTGACTGAGATCATGAGGGGAGTTTGGAAATCACTTCCATAATGAAAATAATTGAGGAAACTAGGAATGTTTAGGGGGCCCATGATGGTTGCTATCTTCAAATATTTGAAAGGCTATTGTATAGACTCCATCTTTCTTCTAGAAGGTAGGATAAAGAACAATTAGTGGAGATGACAAGAACTCAGATTTCAGATAAACAGAAGGAAGAACTTACTGACCATGGAAGCTATTCCACAGTGAAGCCTTTGAAGGAGTGAACACCCTGTCACTGCAGATGTTAAAAAGCAGTCATCTGGATGCCATAAAAGGGTTACAAGAGGGTCTACTGGGTGACTTTTGACCTTGAGAAACACAAAAGTAGTCATTTTTGTGGACGCTTATTTCATGACTTATTTTTGTTCTTCATCTTTTTTGCTACCATATGTGCAGAGAGATAGGCCTTCCATATCATATACTTGATGAATTGTGCCTTTCCCCCCTTGTCAATAACTGTGCACTTGTTCATTTTAACTTCATTATAATTTTGTTTTTGCTTCTTCACCTTCACAAGTTTGAAAATTTGCATACTACTCACCTTATAGAACCTTGGAGTCACCCTTCAAATTGGGGGTGGGGGGAAGGAATTGTGTCTTTAAGTTTCCATCATGAAGAATTTTTTTTATAGTATCATTCCAACTACTGATGAAGTATTAAAACTCTATTGGGTCCTGGACGAACTTTTAAAATCACTAGTTGATAAAATACTCTTAGGTTAATTGTGAGTCATTGAAAACTATTTCTTGGATTTAGGACCTCAAAAGTAATTTTATATCTCCTAATAAGATCATAGGATTTTTAGAGTCTCTGTCATTTTGAAAATGAAGAAATTAAGACTTAAACAAGTTAAGTAATTTACCCCAGGTCACAAAGTAGCTGAGACTAAATTTGAACCTCTTTTCTGCAATTCCAAATCCTATATTCCTTATATTAATTATACCATGCTGCCTCTCTAAGTAACAGAATTCACTAGGAGTCTTCCCCCTATTTTATTGAGTCTTTCTTTGGGATCAGAATCAAAACTCATTTTTTAAAGTCAAAATACACGCCTCTTTTTTCCTTTGTGAATCTCTAGATTTTTCCTCTAACAACCGTCTTGGTTTTTCAGTTCCTTGGAGCTCAATTTCATTTTAGTGGTCATCTCATTGACATTTTTGTAGTCATTGTGTGCATTTTTTTCTGTTCTGCTTATTTCAACTCAGCATTAGTTCATAGGAAATCATCTCATGTTTCTCTGCATTCCTTCTATTTGGTGTTTCATACTGCATAAGAATGTTCCATTCTATTCATATATATCATACTTGCCTTTGTTTTGTTTTTCCATCCATTTCTCCAGTTGATGGGCACAGACTCTGTTTTCTGCTTCTTGCGACCGCAGAGTGCCACTATACATATTTTGATCCATGTTGTACCTTTGTTTCTGTCTTTGATTTCAATAGGATCTGAGTCAAAGAATATAGATATTTTAGTCACTTTTCTTGCATGATTCCAAATATATGTCCAGAAGGGTTGGACTACTTCACCAATTTATAGCAACATTAATGCGTCAATATACTTGTTTTCCCACAATGCTATGAGATTTTACAAATGAGTTTATCTCCCCAACTGATGTGACAGAAAGTGTTTGGTGATTTAGGAAATTTCTAGGGTGCGCTGGTCACCTTATGATGTTAATAATTTTATACTGATTAAAATTCTTAGGAAATGGTTATAATTTGTGTTAGTATTTTTTCCTCCTTCCATTTCCCATTTTTGGAGTTGACAGCTTATTTAACTAGGTCAGGTTGGAGTTGTTTTCGTTGTATATCTTTTTTGGTTTTTGATCATTGCTTTTTCAACAAGTCAGTTGTCTTATTATATACAGACAGCTTATTTGAAAATTGCTTCCCTATCACTAACCAGTCATTTATTTTCTATTAACATAAAATCAGTTGCATTTTTATGGGGTTTTTTTTGACTTACAAAATAGATAAATATGCAAAATTGCTTTCAGTCATACTCTCATTAAAGGAAAGTATATTGGTATGGCAACATTTTTAATTGTAAAGCTTTGTTTACTTGAACTAGTAATATATCTTTGGTGGACCTCAATTTCCTTATCTGTTAAACGGAGAAGATGGGACTAGATGAAGCCAAAGTACTTTCCAGCTCTTAAGATTCTATGCCTTCCTTCAATTATTCCCCAGTGTTCTATTACTTTCTAGGTGACTTATCAATTAGCTTTTAGATGGATTTCAGTCATTTTGCAAGTATAGTAGTTTTAATTCAATGACTATTCAACAAATGAGAAGCTGTAGATTATTCAAAGGGTAATATCATATTTAGAAGAGCTAGATGGTGAAGTGGATAGAGCATTAGGCCTGGAGTCAGGAAGACCTGAATTCAACTCTGGCCTTGCACACTTACTAGCTGTGTGACCTGTGTAACTTGGGCAAGTCATTTAATGTTGTTTGCTTCAGTTACCTCATCTGTAAAATGATTTGGAGAAGGAAATGGCAAACCACTCCAGTACCTTTGCCAAGAAAACCCCAAATGGGGTTGTGAAGAGTCAGACACTATTGAACAACAACTACAAAAATATAATATTTTCCCTGGTAGGTACACATCAAAATCACCATTTATTCTTGAAAATAATTGTTAATTGCTAATATAGAGTCTTTGCCTGAGTTTTAAAGCCATGTACAATTAGCAATGGTTATTCTTTTAAAGACTTGTAATTTCATTGATGTGGATTAATGTGAATCAGCAATTTAACTGTAACCTTTAGTTTTAGAATATTGTCTGTGATAATAAGAAGCTGGTTAAATGGCTTACTGTTTGTGACACAGCCAATATATGTCAGATACATGACTTGTACCTAGTACATCCTGGTTCTAATGTTGCCTCCCAATCTACCATACCACACTACCATCAAAAGGTATTATTCAGTAGGAACAAATGTAAAGTCTTACACTTGGGTTCCAAACCTCAACTTCATAAGAATAAAATGGGGGTATGACCTCCACACTAAAAAAATCTGGGGGAGGGGTTTAGTAGATGTGAGTCACCATTGTGATCTGACAACCAAAAAAGCTAATGCACTCTTGAGTTGTATTAAAGGAGACACAACTTGTAGAAACAAGGAGGTAATAATCCTATTTAGGATATTTCACAGCCCTTGGGTTTTTTTTAATGACGTGGTTTATGAGTTTAGTTTTATTTTTTTGTTCCTGTTTTCCTTACACTCAATTAAAAATTACACTAAGTGATTCCCTGCCCTCCTTTCTTTTTCCTCTCCTGGGATTCAGCCAATATATTATTAAGTTTTATTCACATTAAGGAAAAAAATTTCCTTCAAAGGCATACATAGTTGGTAACTTAATAGTTACATAGCTTAATGACTAACTTTTTTCCTAGGAGTAATTTAGGTGCTTAAGGAGATATGAGGATTAAAAAATAAATGAGCACTGATAATGGCAGCAGGCATGTTGTACCAGAATTAAGGCCTGGCCCTGGGAAGCTGGGTGACCCTAGATACTTCTTGCAGTTTTCATAGTGTAGCAGCAAACACCCTAGCATACCCAGGATGGCTTCTAGCACAGGTTCTTAGATCTGCTTTTCTAAAGGATAGCAACTCAAAATGAGTTAACAATCTTACTTTAATCAAACATTTACCTAGTTTGGGGAAAATAAGTCAACACCCTGAACTTCAGAGAATACAAACAGAAGTTACAAGCAGACAGAGAAACAGATCAGCAGACAGGGCTTCCAGCTGTCTGACCATTACATCCATACTTGGTTAGTTACCAGAGAGGGAAGCACCAACATCTGGGTTTTCAAAGCTGGGGGACCCAAAGTCTCATCTGACCAAATCACACAACTCTTCTCAAAGGGAGCCCCAAAGCAAAACCTCACATCAGTGTATATATAGCCTTCTCCTGGGTCAGAGAATGTCACAACCCTCTTGACCCATTGCCTAATCACAAAATAACAAGGTGTGGGCATTCCTGAAAAACAAGCCTCCCATCACAGGCTCCATGTGGCCACATTCAGCCTATTAGGAGACAGAGTATATTTTCAAATCAGGGAAGGTTCTCAGAGTCACTTAAGCCTATCAAAGGGCCAAGGGGCAGGGAAGATCTTCAGATTCCCATTCCCATAACATTTCGGTATAAAATAAGAAAGTTAAATCAGGTCACCTCTAAGGGCTTTTTTCAGTTTTGTGATTTACTGTTTCCTCAAATCACTGAGGGCAGTTAAAGTAATCCATGCATCTATCTATTTACTAATAGAAAATAAGTGTACACAGAAGGGACTGGCTCATATCACAATGAATCCCTTTTGGAATTAAGCCTAATCTATGCCTCTTTCTAAAGTCATTGGAAGTTCCCATATCTGAGCCATAACCCTACTCTGTCTGGAATACTGCATGTGATTTTGGAAGCTATACAGCAATAAATAAGACTACTTTGTGTTTTTATGGTGCTTCATATTGAACTGTATTATGAAAGTTTCAGGGAAGATAATTATTTTTAGTTGATCAAGGAAATGGAACAACTTTTTTATGAGGACAGATAGAATAAAAAAATTAGTATCTACCAAGACTAAGAAGAAATAGAATTCAAATCAAGAAAGTACAGCTATAAGGACACAAGTATATATATATCAAGTAGGTTTGAGTCCTGGCCTCAGCCCTTCTCAGCTGTATGGCTATGGGTAAGACCTTTAACCTCACAGAGCTTAGTTTTCTCATTTATAAAATGAGTATGACAATATTTGCACTGACAACCTTAAAGTATTGTGAGAAAAATGCTTTGTAAAGTTATGTGTAAATATTAGCTGTTATTATTGATAGAGTATAAACTGAAAGGAATAAAAGCCAGAAGGACAATTTTAAGATAATTTCAAGGAAATACGAGTTTTCAAATGTGTAACTTATCAGGGAGGCAAATAGATGGCCCAGTGAATAGAGCACTGGGCCTGGAGTTCAGAAGAACTGAGTTCACATCCAGCCTCAGACACTAGCTAGTGTGACCCTGGGCAAGTCACTTCACCTTTGTTTGCCTTAATCTGCTGGAGAAGGAAATGGCAAATCACTCCAGTATCTTTGCCAATAAAACCCCTTGGACACTATAGTTCATAGGGTCACAAAGGGCTGTACATGATTAAACAACTGAACATGAACATCAACTTATTACTATACTGTCTCCTACACTTGAATTGCTTACCCCTTTGCCTGGTCATGCCTTGTCATCTCCAACTTTGGATTGCCCACAACATTCTCCTCAAGTCCCTTTCCCATGCTGCTGAACAGAGCTGGAGAAAATAACAGAACTTTGTTAATTGAGTCCATCACAAATTTAGATTACATTATCTTAACTGGGTTCAGCTGAAGCAAGGCAATCCTTTTATACATCCATCATAAATTCACTATTCTACTCACTACAACCTTTATTTCACACCTTTTCATCCATCTTCAAGTTTTCTTTTATTTTCTTTTTAAGAAATTGGGGTTAAGTAACTTGCTCAAGGTTACAAGGCCAGTTATTTTTTGTGGGTGCCAAGTATCTGAGGCTGGAACCGATCCCGGGTCTCCTGACACCATGGCCAGCACTCTTACTCACTGTGCCACCTGGCCGCCCCTATAATCTTCAAGTTTTCTAAGGCATCAACTCCTCCTACCATCTCAGCAGAGGGCCTTACCTTATATTTCACTTAAAAAAGTAGAGGCTATTTGCCAAGAGCACATTTTTTTTTTTTGCTTTTTTTTGGAGGGGGAAAGGCAGGGCGATTGGGGTAAAGTGACTTGCCCAAGGTCACATGGCTAGTAAGTGTTAAGTGTCTGAGGCTGGATTTGAACCCAGGTCCTCTTGACTCCAGGGCCAGTGCTCTATTCACTGAGCCACCTAGCTGCCCCAAGAGCTCACTCGTTACCTCTCTTGATCTTAAATTTCTCATGTCTTTTCCCCAATATCTCCACTTTCACTCATGTCTCACAAGGAAAACATGGCCCTTCTTGACTAGACAAATCACTTTGCATGTACCCTTGATCCCATCCCCTCTATTCTCTGGTAGATCGTCCCTACTATCATCCCTACTCTTTCTCTATCAGTCCCTCCCTACTGACTCTTTTGCTGCTGTCTACAAACTAGCCCAAGTTTCCTCTCTCCTAAAAAATCTTTACTTGATCTAACTGTCCCTGCTAACTGTTGACATAGCTCTCCTCCCATTCATGTCTACAGTCCTTGAGAAAGTCACACACCTGAGATGCCCACACCATTTTACAGATGAGGAAGCTGATGCTCAGAATGGTTAGATCCATATTCACACTTCCAGTAACTGTCAGACGCAGTATCTGAACCCAAATTTCCCTGAGTCCAAGTTCAGCACTAAAGTTGTAGCCAAAAGGAAAGATGGCTTATAGGTACTCACTTGGAAAGTCCAATGAATGATTTGGCAGAATTCAGACAACTATTCAAAGGAAAGAAGAAACAACATTTTATAGGACATTTGGTCATTTTGCATTATGATTCTTATGATTTGCATAAGCCAAGTACAAAAGAAAGAGTAAGATAAAATAACCATGGAAAGATTCAGACTGGAAAGGTTGAAGAGGGTTTAAAATGCTAAAGAGAGTTATATTTGATCCTTTTCAAAAGTGTTTGGTTCTAACTACCCTCTCCCCCAATCTGCCCTCCCTTCTATCATCCCCCTCTTATCCACTTCCCCCTTACTTTCCTGTAGGATAAGAGACCCAATTTAGTGTGTATGTCATTCCCTCCCTAAGCCAAATTCAAAGAGAATAAGGTTGACCTATTCCCTTTCACCTTCCTGCTCTTCCCCTCCATTGTAACAGTTTTCTTTTATATGAGATAATTTACCCTATTCTATCTCTCCTTTTCTCCTTCTCTCATTATATTCCTCTCCCACCTCTTAATTTTATTTTTTATATATCATCCCTTCATATTCAACTCATCCTGTGTCCTCTATGTACACATATACACACATACACACACTCACATTTATAACTGATCCTAGAGGTAATCAGGGAACCAGTAGAGTTGATTGCATTGGGGAGTGACATAATCAGATCTGTGCTCAAGGAAAATGACTTTGGCAGCAATGTTGTGGATGAACCTGGAGTGTGGAGAAACATGAAGTGATGAAAAGGCCTCTGCCATAACTAGGCTAGAGGTTAGGAAGGGATTTGTAAAATGAAGGGATTGCTCTAGATGGTTTCTAAAGTCCCTTCCAACTCTCAGTGTGTCTCAGGCTATTTGTTCCCTTCTCCTTACCCCTACTGATTGCTTTCCCCAGTCCCCCAGATCCACAGGCATCCTGAAACAGAAAGTGAAGGCTACATTTCAGCCTCTGCTTCTCCAGAGTTCATGATCCAAGGTTGCATCTTCAGGGTAGAAAAACAGATTGTCACATCGACTGTCATGCTGCTATGGCAGGGGAGGACCCGCTCTCTCCTCCAAACCATTACTGTCCTTCACAAATGCTTCTCATTCTTTGTGGTGTGGGAGTTTGGGAGGTGGACTTTTTTTCTGAGGATTCTTTGCAAACCTCTACTTTATAGAAGCTAGGAAATTTGTATCCTCACCAAAGTTTGTGAGCTAGGGGTTTACAAGTAAGAAGACAGTCATCATATTAATTGTTTCAACACATGTGAATACTACAAAGTAAAAACCAGGCAGGATCTGACATTGTTTTTAATTTAGGTATCTTTATTCTAATAAACACCAGGTGATTTACAAGTGTTCTCCTCTAGAACTGAGCATCCTGGGGAGTTAGAAGCAAGGATTATTTACTCCCACTTTAGAGAACAGCTGAGAAGCCTCATTCTTTGCCTGTATGAGGAAAGCTGCTAATGCAAGCAATTAAGGAATTCCTCTGACTGTAAGATTGTTTTATGAGAGAGCGACAGAGAGAGAAAGAGAAGAGAAACAGAGAGAAAGATTACTATTTGAATCTCAAAGTAATCTGTTTCATAAGTTACTACCCCTCAATAAATTGTTGCTTTACTCCCCTGTCCTGCATTATATGGTGTAACTGATGGATGTTATTAGTAAAAGAGCCAAATGATGACAATCCCATTCTTCCTAGTACTGTAGGGAGGATACTGACCAAGTTGTTCTTTATGTCTAGCAAGGGCCAGCCTAGGAGAAATAGCATAAAACTACACATAATCTATATTAGATATGCTCTAACTTTGAAATGTTGAGGCACAATCCCATTTCTACCACAGAACTTCCCCAGTTTGAAGAGAGATAACGAATCCCATTTCATTCCAATGATAAACAATCGACTACATAGTACAAATATTTAACATTCTTGAATTTGACTGTCACCATTAGGTTATTTCTCTATTCAATTATGTAATCTCTATGCATTTCTATGATTATTCTGTTTGTCTTTTACATCACTATTGTATGACTTAGAAGGTAAATTGCGCTAACATCTGCATTATAGCTCTTTAACTTGATTTGGACAACATTGAGCATCAATCAAATCAATTTAGCTATTTAGGAAAGACTTATTTATAATAGATAAGAAAGTGTTTTTCAGGACTGAGGGGTATGAAGTCCAGGTTACCCAGAGGATCTCTTTTCCCAAGGTCGATGACAATAATACAATGCATATTCATTTTAATGGCTTAGGTACAGTCTCACCTAAAAATTATTTCTAATTTCCTTGGGGTCCCATGATCCACCAGCACAGAGAGCTTCAAGGATAACTTGATTTTGAAGTGTTGTTTTTTTTCTTTCCATCTTTCACTTTGTACTTCAAATTACACTTTTTCTTCTTTAAACTTCGAATTTCCAGTATCTATAATGTGTTATAGTGTTAGGAGGCATTCCTTCCATTACAAAGCAAATGTAAGTGTGAGGATTTGCTACTTGTGAAGAGTCTCAACACTAGGATTTTGCTTCTGGCTTGAGGCCTATGAGGTAGGTATTATGAACGACTTCTGGTAGCAAGCAGTGCTGCTAATGGGGTCTCAACCTACAGCTGGCCTCACGGGTGCTAACTGTGTCCCTAGTGGGAAGGAGAAAATTAGCCATATTGTAGAGGAAGAGGGAGATGTGTCAGATTCATTTGCAAATTAAAGTCGGATTTGAATACAGCTCTAGCAATGAGAATTCATGTAGGCTGTTTTCCTTCAGCATTAAATCCTTCACCCTATTTATTTTATATTCTTTACATATTTTCGTATGGGCATAGAATAGAAAGTAAATTCCTTGAGGTCGGGTGGTATTCTGCTTTGTCTTTTTATCCCCATGTGGCATAGGGCTGGATACATAGGAGATATTTGTTGACTGATTGATTAATCAGGAGAAATGAGATTCAAGTATTTTCATGTACAGTATATATGTGTGTATATATGTATATATGTGAGCATACACACACACACATTTGGCACAGGAAATACCAAAATTGCAGAGAGCAAGAATGGAGATGCCCCCCAAAAAGAGGGGACTTTTAAAAAACTAATTGTTAGAGTATATGAATCCTCTTCTCAAATATTAGCATGAAAACCCATGATGTAGTTGAATTGCATTTGTTAAAATTTGACTGTAGTTACTAACCTTTTTATATAATCTGTAAGATTCTCATTGCTCAATTGGAAATGTCATGATTCCTTGGAAAATCTACAGACTAAGTTCACCAAAGATAATTTTGGACCAGGCAATGTCGCCCCTTTGCCCCTCTTTTCCTCAGGGTAGTGTCATTGTGCTTTGAGACAGTGACTTTAAGACTTAAGCTCTACAGCTAGTGTTGGAAACTTGGAGATTTGCTCTCATCCCTCCCAGAGTGCCACTCAATGTCTGTCAAAGTGGTAGAATCCAAATATAAATTTGATGATTAAACTTAGGTATCATAGGATTCTGCAGGAAAGGAAAAGTTCCCAAGAACCTTAAAACAGGAATGATATACCTTACAGGTGGCTAAGTGGTGCAGTGAATGGAGTGCTGGCCCTGGAATCAGGAAGACTCATCTTTCTGAGTTCAGATCCAGGCTCAGAGACTTACTAGCTATGTGACCCTGGACAAGTTATTTAAACCTGTTTACCTCAGTTTCCTGATGTGTAAAATGCTCTGGAGAAGGAAATGGCAAACCACTCCAGTATCATTGCCAAGAAAATCCCAAATGGGGTCACAAAGAGTCATATACAACTGAAAAGACTACACAACAACCAAATATGATAAACTTTAGTTTCTCTAGTTTTGAAATGGGGGCAATGATGGAGATCATTGTTAATATTCATAAAGATAAGTAATTTTGCACTTGGTCTCAGCTAACTGATATTATTACCCTTTCAGGTTAACATGTTTGTGGAAGGATTCCATGATGCCATTCTTCTCTATGGTCTGGCTTTACATGAAGTTCTGAGGGCTGGCTATAGCAAGAAGGATGGAGGAAAAATCATTCAGCAGACTAGGAACAGAACATTTGAAGGTATGAATTCATTGTAGCATTCAGAAAGGAGATGTAAAATCCAAGATCTAATCCCTACTCTATTATTAAATCTGTGGCCTTGGGCAAGTGGTCTGACGTCTTTTGTCCCATTTTTCTCATCTTAAAATGTGAATAATAATAGACTACTAAAAAAGCCTACTTCACTGATCTATTGCAAAAACCAATTGAGTTATTTGAACAAATGATATACAATTAAAAATCACGTGATTTTTAATACTCTTTACTAGACTGGAGGGCTATTCTTTTGGAAAAACATTTGTGATTCCAAGTCTCATTCATATTAAGACAGAATTATCATCACATGGACTCTGAATTAAGTAGAGATCCCTCAGGGCTACCCTTCAAGAATTTCCTCTAATCTCCTATGTCACCATGGAGTAAAGCCTGCTTTTTATGTTTCTTCATATTCCATTTTTGTGTCTGGAAAAATAAGGCAAATATTATTTCCTGTCTTAAAGGTGATTAATGTAAATCAGGCCAGCTAGGGTTCCCAAGTGCTTTAGAAATTCATGGGTTTTTTTTGTATCTAACCAGAATGAGGAGAGTTGCCCTAGGGTATTAGTACACAGTGTAGGGTTGTGGTGGAAGGCACGAAACAAGAGACATCATTTAATACCGATTCTTACAAATGCATGCAAGTTTTATACCAGAATTCTCATTTATCATAGTGCAGAGGTATTTACTTTGTAACGTCAACTCACAAGCGCTGCAGCAAAAGCTCAAACCTTTCCCTGAATAGTTAAATAGCACATAGTCCTAAGGGGACAGCACAAGATCAGAGTTTAAATACTGACTTTACTATTTATTATCCACATGATCTTGGTCAAGTTAGTTCATCTCTATAGACCTTAGTTTATTCATTTGAAAAATGAAAGAGTAATACCAGATGATATATCTTTCTTAATCCTGCGATCCTATGTAACTTTCATTTCTTTCCTAGATTGTAAAAATACCTTGTCTTGGTCTACTTCTCTAGTTCTATATTTCATATTTGTATAAAATAATCTAGACATATTTAAAAAATATTCCTTAGATAATACTCTTCTCTAAAGTCATTGGGCTTGTTAGTCAACATTAATGCATCTCAGTTCTCTTCTTTGTCTTTGAAGATCTATGCAGTCTACCTTTTTTATGCACATGGAATTGTGCTTTGAGGATAACATAGAAGAAGAAAGGCAGAGCAGTTCAGAGAACTTAGACTCAGGAAAATTGTAGGTTTGAATCTTAGCCCTGACTGTTCCAAATTGTTGAAATCACTTATCCTCTGTGTCATTTTTTCTGCTTCGTAAAATGAGGAAGATATAATATTTGCACTCCGTACCTCATGTCAGTTATAAGGAAAGGGCTTTGTGAAGCTGTGCTATAGGCATGTGAGTTATTACTACCCATTCAGTAATTTCCACTTGCTTTTTATGTTTAAAAATTAGAGATATTGAAAATAATTTCTAGATTTATTTTACTTAAATTTTTTTCTACATTCACTTCTGTGAGTTTTAAAAATTGATTAGTTAGTTTGATACCTAATATTTTTATCTCAACATCTGTGTCTACATATACAATTGGATTCCAAAGTCTGATCTTCATTTTTGGTGATTTTTTAGAGATCTGTCAAATTTAAACTCTGTTATTTCTTATTTTAATGTGTCTGTATTTACCAAGAAACCCCAAATGCTTAAGGGAATATAAGTATTTCCCTTTGATAACAGAAAGGAATTAATTTAGAAATTGAAACATAATACTTTCTTTTGCGTTGATTTCACAAGTCTGCCCTGTCATAAAGCAGACATTTGCTTTATCCATTCATGTTCTCAGTTAGAAATATGTTTTTGGACAAGTAATTAAGATTCGATCTTAAAAAGCAAGTTACCAGTAAGTCAGCATACAAAAATAGATTTTATAAATATCTCTTGTTTACCTACATTTCTCCATGTATCCTTCCCCCCCTTCTCCCAGAGAACTATCCTTATAACAAGAAGAAAGCAACAACAAAAATCAATGAAAAAAAGAGGGGAAAAAGAGTAAAACCAGCCAATCCATGGAAACATTCAACCCCTCTGGAACCTTACCTCTGCAGAAGAGTTGGGGGCGGGTTTTTTCCTCATATCTCTCCTTTGGAGTCGTTTCCTCTTTATAATTTTGTAATTTCAGTTTTGATTCATTTTTGTATGGATGTTCTTTTCCCCATTTCTATTTTTGTATATTTTCCCCATCTGCTTACTTCATTTTGCAACAGTTCATATGTCTGTCTGTGCTTCTCTGTATTTGTCATGTTCATCATTTCTTATGGCACAGTAATATTTAATTAAATTCCTCTACCAGGATTAGTTCACCCATTCCCAAACTTAAAGATGTCTACTTTGTTTTTTTAGTTCTTAGCTAAAACAAAACAAAACAAAATGTTGTTATAAGTATTTTAGTATAAATGGGTTCTTTCTTTTGTCAATGACCCTCCTTGGGGTTTATGCCTAGAAATGGAATCTCTGGGTCAACAAGTGTAGGCATTTTAGTCACTCCATTTGTATTATTCCAAATTGTTTTCCAGTACAATACCAATCCTTCCTAACAATGAATTAGTATGCCTGTCTTTCCAACATGGACTATTCCCATCTTTTCTTATCAACTCGCTGGGTACAAGATGAAACCTAAGTGTTATTTTCAATGAACATTTCTTTTTAAACTGACTGCAAAGCTTTTGCTTCACACGGTTTTTGTGAGGAAAGCATCGTGTCAGCAAATCAAGTGAGCTAATCTTTGGGCAACATATAAGTCACTGACCCATACTTGAAGTCTCTCTAGTTTAGTAGAAAATGCCTAGCTCTTGAGAGCTCAGAGTCAGCTGTCTACCATAATGAAACATCAATATAAGGATTTAGTGGAGAGAATTGTTAGGGAGAAGCAATGTGGCATAATAGCAGATAGGCTAGACTTGGTGTAAAAAGTTGTGAGTTCAAATTCTGGCTTTGATACTTAATTAGCTGTGGGACTGTGAGCCTCAATTTTCTCAATTTTACAAAATGAGGTTAATAATTCTTGTATTAGAACTTCCAGAATTGTGGTAGGGTAAACATCTTTTAAACCTTAAAACACTATATTAATCTTAAGTTGTTCTTATTTGCCCATTTCTGTGCTATACTTTTTTATTTCTTTTATGTGAGACATTGCATAAGATATTGTTTAAAACACATTATAGTTCATTGGGCCATTGTTTCTCCTTATGTAGGAGAAATAACTTAATTTTATTTTAAGGCTTGAATGCTACCTATAAATTTGCTTATTACCCTCATCTCCCCAACCAGCAAACAAAAATTCTCATCTTTGTTGGTTTCCTTGTTTTTGTTCTGAGTTGCACAATCAACTACAGCAGTGATTTGCAGACTGATTATAAGGAATTGATTGAATTGGAAAATGTCAAATCATTCAGTAGTTGTTGTTGAGTCATTTTTCAGTTGTGTCCAATTCTTTGTGACCCCACTGGGGTTTTCTTGGCAAAGATACTGGAGTGGTTTGCCATTTCCTTCTCCAGCTCATTTTACAGATGATGAAATGAGGCAGACAGGGTTAAGTGATTTGCCCAGGGTCATACAACTACTAAGACTCTGAGTGTGGATTTGAATTCAGGAAGATATGTCTTCTTGAATCCAAGTCCAGTACTCTTTATTTTTTAATGCTTTATTAACTTCTGATTTACATCATTCGTTTCCACCAGATTTTGAGTTACAAATTTTCTCCCTGTTTTTCCCCTACCCACCGCCCCAAAATAGCAGTCCCACAGGATATCCCCTCCTCCAATCTGCTCTCTCCCATATTTTCTCCCATACCCCTTTCGACTTTTCCAGTGGATCTCTATGCCTCAGTGCCTGTATATCTTATTTCCTAATTACATGTAAGTTGGTATTAATAAGAGCACACACACACACACACACACACACACACATATATATATATATATGTATATATTTGAATATTTGATTTCAGTTCCAGATTCATTTCCTTCCTTCCTTGTCACCCACCCTTACTGGGAAGATAAGCAGTTCAGTATAGGTTGTACATGTGTGCCTAATGCAAAA
>NW_027185665.1:1229364-1284987 GCF_028583685.1 Petaurus breviceps papuanus
AAATATGTGATTAATAACAGTATATATATATATATATATATATATATATATACACATATATATTTGAATATTTGATTTTAAAACTTTCAATTCCAGATTCATTCCCTTCCTCCCTTGTCACCCACCCTTACTGGGAAGATAAGCAGTTCAGTATAGGTTGTACATGTGTGGCTAATGCAAAACAATAACATAGTAGATATATTGTAAAAGACTGACTATATTTCCCTCCCTCCTATCCCACCTCCCACTTGTTCTATTCTCTACTTTGATCCCGTTTCTTTACAAAAATGGGTGCTCCAACTTCCCTCCCCCCCATCATCCCCCCTCTCATCCTCTTCCCCCCCTATTCTCCTGGGGGTTGAGATGCCCTATTTAGTGTGTATTTCACTCCCTCCTCAAGCCAGATTCAATGGGAATAAGGTTGACCCATTCCCTTTTGCCTTCCTATTCTTCTCCTCCATTGTAACCATTTTCCCTCACCTCTTCTGTATGAGATAGTTTACCCCAATCTGTCTCTCCCCATCTCCTCTCATTATATTACTCTCACCTCTTAATTTCACCTTTTAAGTATCATCCCTTCCTGTTAAATTGGTCCTGTGCCCTCTATCTATGTATACCTGTAAACATATATACATACATTCACATATGTATTCATATGCCCATATAGCCTCATATATATATATATATACATATATTTCTAATCCCTTCAACTACTGAGAAAAGTTTCATAAGTTACAATTATTGTTTTTCCATGTAGGAATGTTAATAGTTCAGTTTTGATAAGTTCCTTGTGATTTCTTTTCCCTGTTTACCTTCTCATGCTTCTCTTGCTTCTTGTATCTGAATGTCAAATTTTCTATTCAACTCTGCTTTTTTCAGCAAGAATGCTTGAAAGTCCTCTATTCCACTATATGACCATATTTTCTCCTGAAACATGATACTCAGTTTTGCTGGGTAGGTGACTCTTGGTTTTAATCCCAGCTCCTTTGACCTCCGGAATATCATATTCCAAGCCCTTTGATCCCTCTGTGTAGAAGCTGCCAGATCCTGGGTTATCCTGATTGTGTTTCCACAATATTCAAATTGTTTCTTCCTGGCTGCTTGTAATATTCTCTCCTTAATCTGGGAATTCTGGAAACTGGCTATAATATTTCTAGGAGTTTTCTTTTTGGGATCTTTTTTAGGAGGTGATCGGTGTATTCTTTCAACCTCTATTTTGCCCTCTGGTATTAAACATCAGGGCAGTTTTCTTTGAGAACTTCCTGGAGGATGATTTCTAGGTTCTTACTTTGGCCATAGCTTTCAGGTAGTCCAATAATTTTTAAATTATCTCTCCTGGATCTATTTTCCAGGTCAGTGGTTTTTCCCATGAGATATTTCACATTGCCTTCTATTCTTTCATTTGTTTGGATCTGTTTAACAGTATCTTGATTTCTCATAAAGTCATTAGCTTCCATTTTCTCCAATCTAATTCTGAAGCAATGATTTTCCTCATTGAGCTTTTGAGATTTTTTTTTCCATCTGGCAAATTCGGCTTTTTAAGGCATTCTTCTCCTCATTGCCTTTTTGAGCCTCCTTTGCCATTTGAGTCAGTCTGTTTTTTAAGGTATTATTTTCCTCAGTTAGGCTGTTGAATCTCATTTCATAATTTTCTTGCATTGTTCTCATTTCTCTTCCCAATTTTTCCTCCACTTCTCTTATCTGCTTCTTAAGGTCCTCTATGGCCTGTAACCAGCTTGTTTTTTCCTTTGAAGCTTTTGGTGCAGGAGTTCTGACTTCACTGTTTTCCTCCTGTTCCGTGCTTTGCTCCCTTTTGTCCCCAAAATAGAAGTGTAATGTTGGAATCTTCTGTCTGCTTTGTTTCCTTTGCCTGCTCATTTTGCCACTCAATTACTTGACCCCTGGGCTTTTTGCCACGGTAGGACTCTGCCACCAGACAGGAGAGCTTTCGTCCCAAACGCTGGGGTTTTCTCAGTTGCTGGAGGTATTAGATGGGTGCCCTTTCTGAGGTCTCCACCCCTTGGCAAGCTGGACACATACCTCAGGACCTCCACCCTAGACTGCGATCCAGATCCAAGCAGGTTAAAGCGAGAGCGATTACCCCTCAGACTGGTGCTTGGTCCCCCTACACTCTGCAGTCCAGGAGCTGAAGCTGCCATGTGGCACTGGCTGGCTGTGCCCAGTGGCTCAGCGGCTTCTTGCCCCGGGGGTAAAAGCTATGCACTCCCACCTACTGGTCCCAAAGTCCAGACTGCACTGGCCTCTCACTTTGTCCTTCGCATCTATGTGTTGATAAATCTGGAAACTGCCACCGCTGCTGCTTATCTAGAGTCCCTCTGGCCAGCGGCTGGTCAGGCCTGCCCTGGGGCTAAAGGCTCAGGGTGGGGCTGGGCTCATCTCCCAGAGTGCTGCGCTGGATTCCTACCGGGTCTGCCAGGCTGTCCTCAGTGGGAAGTTAGCATCTCTATGTCATTTTGTGGGTTCTGCAGCTCCAAAGTTTGTTTAGCAGCTCCAAAGTTTGTTTAGAGTCCCCTTTTTACATGGATTGGGGAAGGTGGAAGCCGGAGCTGCAGGAAGGTCATGCTTCTACTCCACCATCTTGGCTCCGTCCCCCCCCAAGTCCAGTACTCTTATCCTTTACACCACCTAGCAGCCCCATTCAGTAGTAACTAGTCCATATTCCACCTTTTTGTCAATGAAACTTCTAGTTGGATTGACTGTAGTTAATTGGATTGTTCTGTATCAGATCTTATTGGTAGATTCAAATGGAAAATGAATGTCCTGAATGCATAAGCTTTATGTTCTGGGTACACAAAATCGTATGAATGTATTTAACATTTTGTGTGTTTATGCATACACACACACATTAAATATATTCTCTAACTTCAAAATGGCCATGGTTTTATCATTATGGGTACATCTCTAATGAAGACATCAGCCTTTTTATCAATAAGTCAATCAATAAGTATTTGTTGAGGGTGTACTATGTTCCAAATACAATGCTAGGGAACAGGGATAAAAGTACAAAGAATGAAATAATCCCTAGTCGCAATGACCTCACATTATAAAGGGGGATACATTAAAGACCTATAAAGATATGTACAGCAAAAATATAAAGTTAATAAATAAAAATATATGCAGAGTTGTTAAATACATGGTAATTTGTAAGAGTCAGCACTAGTAGTTGAGGGAATCATTAAATTGCCTTTTAGGCAAACAAATTTTATCCTGTGGCCAGTTTTCAGTTGATGAGTTTATATATGTTTAATTAGTGTGTTCTATAGGCCACAGAGCACATACTTCTTAACTAGGTGGGCTTCACCAGACTTTGTACTCTGCTAGCATTTCCTTCTTAAAATCATCCTATAATGAGGAATTGCAGAGTACTTGAAGGGATAATTTGCATATATGTATGTATATATACATGCATATATATGTATGTAGGCACAGCTAGGTGGTGCAGTGAATAGAATCCCTGGGCTGGAGTCAAGAAAACTCATCTTTCTGAGTTCTGGCCTGGAGGTTGGGAGAAATGGGTTGTCATCCTGGCTTTATTATTAAATAATTCTGTGACCTTGAGTAAGTCAATCGACTCCTCTGAACCTCAGTTTCCACATTAATGAAATGAGGGGATTGGACTAAAATCATAGACTCTCATGGTCAGAAGGGAACTCAAAAGTTTACACCTGAAAATGAATCACATCTAAAGGATCCATGACAAGGATCCCTCCAGTCCACACAAGAATTGCTACTTAAGTCTTTACAGTTTCATTCTTGAGGATTTTCCAGTTCTCTTGGACCAACTTCTGCAAGAGAGGTCACATGGCAGAGGGACTGAACTTGCTCTGCTGGGCCACAGGGATAGAACTGCCAACAGGTGAGCAGTGATCTGCCTCACTGATAATGTCATCCTTCAGAAGGTAGAGGAAGTAACAAGAGAAAGGCTATGACCGCTCTTCAGATATTTGAAGACAACTGTTATCCCTACCACCCTCCATGTCTTCTCTTTTTCAAGCTAACTGTCCCTATGTGGTAACTAATCTTCATGTGGCATAGTTTCCAGATGTCTCACTATTCTGGTCATCCTTCTTGGAGATGGTCCAGTTTGTTGATGTCCTTCCTAATATGTGACGCTTAAAACTGAACATAATACTCCAGATGTGTTCTGAACAGGGCAGATCAAAGTATAATCCTACTCATTCTGAACATTTTGTCACTCTTAAATCAGGGTAAGGTCACATTAGTTCTTTTGGATACCATTTCTCAATTTTGACGCATACTGAGTTTAGCGTCTTTGAGAAGCCCCATAGGTTTTCCTCCACACATAAATTATTTAGTAATGAATTTATTATTCTGAATTTGTGTGTGTATGTGTGTGTGTGTGTGTGTGGCTTAACACAAGTGAAATACTTTTAATTTTCCTGTCTGTAATTTTACCATATAACTTTTATCCTTTTGCTCTAGCCTGCAGTCAAGATCTTTTTGGATCCTGATTTTTGTTATCAGACATTATCTGTCCCTTCCAGCTTCATGTCATCTGTAAATTTTGTGCCTTCATAACATATTATTTATAAAACAGTTAAACAGAATAGGGGCCAAAGAGAAATCCCTATGGCACCTGGAGCCATCTCTGCAGATTGATATTGATCAAACCTGGCTCTCTTTGGGCTCCAGATCAACCTAACTCTATTATCATGCAACTCATATAATTCTGTCTACAAGGATAGAAAAAGATTTTGCTAGATGCCTTGCTAAAATACAGGTACTCTATGTTGATGGAATTTCCATCATCTACCTTATAGAAGAGAATACAGAATCATATACCATGATTTTTTTTTTAAAGCAATTGGGGTTAAGTAACTTGCTCAAGGTTACACGGCCAGTTATTTCTGGGTGTGGTGCTGAGTATCTGAGCCTGGATTTGTTCCAGGTCATCCCGACACTGGAGCTGATGCTCTTACTCGCTGAGCCACCTGGCCGCCCCTAAGCAATTGGGGTTAAGTAACTTGCTCAAGGTTACACAGCCAGGTGTTTCTGGGTGGGTGCTAAGTGTCTGAGCCCGGGATTCGATCTCCAGGTCTTCTCAACACTGGAGCCGGTACTCTAACTCACTGTGCTACCTGGCCACCCCCATATACCATGATTAAGCATCATTATTAGATTTGAGTGGAGGGTATTGTTATTATGGAGAGGCATTGTGACCTGGTGGGAAATGGGCTGTGTTAGTTATATAAAGACCTGACCTAAAATCCAGGTCAAAAAGAAAAATAAAAGGAAATTGGTCTGGGTTGGATGACTTTTTCTTGATGAACACTTGCTGACTTATAGTAATTATTAGGTTCCCTTTCTGAGGATTCATAAATCATCACTTTAAATAATATGCTCTAGAATTTTACCAGGAATCAAATAAAGCTTATCAGTCTATGGATTAAAGAATCATCTTCATCTTTTCAAAACTGAGGACAACATTCAATTGACTTTTAATACAGTAGCCTTTATCACATACTGGCTTTCTGACTCTGAGCAACTCCCTTAAACTCAAGAGTCTTCAGGGTATCTCTTTTAAGTGTCTCTGTTGTTGTATAGTTGCCAATTTGATTTGCATTGGTAGAGGGAGTTTTCTCATTGAGCATTCATTTCCTCAGACTTGGGAACTAGACTTACAGGGCTATATTGTCCCTTATGCCCCGACACAACCCTCACACTCACCCTGAAATACAGCAGCCCAAATCCTAGTCTCTTGGGACTTTCAAAAACACCATCTTGAGTCATATCCAAATATTCTTTTTCTCCTCTGGGTTATAGTTCTTCTAGGTCTTGTGACTTGAATTTATTCCCTTTTACTTATTTTCCCTTTCACTTATTTTATCATAAGATCATTCTCTGTTTTAGAGAAAGCACAAATAAAATAGGAGTTGATTCTGCCTCCTCCAATAACCTTTTATTAACCCATCAAATCCACAAATATTTAAATGCCAGTCACTGTGATAGGCACAGTGGAGACAAAGACAACATTTGGGAAAAAATCCCTCCTGCAAAATAGTTTACATTATAATTGAGGAGATGATAACTACTTATATAAGCAGATATAGAAGGAATATGAAGAGAATAAGTAGAAAGTAAAGTAAATGAGGTGGTTTGATGGGGTGGGGGCAATAGCAGCTGAGGGGATCAAGAAAGGCTTCCTGTAGGAGGGAGGGCTTGAACTGCAATGTGAAGGAATCTCTGAGGCAGTGAGGAACAGGAACATTCCAGATATGCAGGATGGCTGATGTAAAGACACAGATACGGATGATGGTGTTCTGAGTTTGAGGAACCAGAGAGGAGGCCAATTTGGATTGGTCACAGAGGGAGAGGAATGTAGAATGAGACTGGAAAGATAGATTGGGCCAAGTCATGTACAGATTTGAAAGTTAAGTAGAAGAATTTATATTTCATCTTAGACTTGCAGTTTATTGAGTTTAGGGGAATGATATGGTCAGATTTGTGTGTAAGGAAAATTATTTTGACACCAGTGTGTAGGATGCAATGAAGTGGTAAGAAACTGGGAAAAGGGAGTTTAATTTGGAGGCTATTGCAATGGTCTAGGCTAGAGATGATGAGGGACTAGACCAAGGTGGCAACTAAGTGAGCAGGGGGAAAGTGCTGGATATGAGAGAAGTTTGGAAGAGAGGTTGGTTTTGAGGAAAAGGTAGCAAATTCTGTTTTGTATTTGACATTTGAAATGTCAATAGGCATTTACTAATGTGGATTTTAAACTCTGTGGAGAGTCTGGGGCTGGATATATGGATATGTGAGTCCTTGGTATAAAGATGATAATTAAACCAATTGCATCTTTGTACCAGCAGTTGGGTGGTACAGTGGACCAAGCCTGAAGTCAGGAAGTCCTGAATTCAAATCTAGCTTTATCCTGGGCAAATCCTGTTTGCCTTAGTTTCCTCATTGTAAAATGAGCTGGAGAAGGGAATGGCAAATGACTCCAGTATCTTTGCCAAAAAAAAACCAACAACAACCCAAATGAAGTCATGTAGAGCCAGACATAACTGAACATCTTTGTATCAATCTCATTCCCTTCTTTCATTTTCTTTAGTTTGATCTGAGTTTTAGCATTTTTGACACTCTTTCAGATATATGTTACTCTTAATTATTCACCCTCAATTACCTTCCTTTCTCTCTGTTTTTAAAAATATTTGTTAGTCCATGAGTTCCCTGACTCTTGTATCTCTGTAGACAATCCCCTCTCCTCCTTGAAAGAATGTCAAGAATGATAAAACCCTGTAGCAGCAGGCACCCCAGCGTCCCCAGGGTGTCTGCCAACACAGGTTCTTAGATCTGCTTTGATAAAGGAAAGCAACTCAAAATGGGTTAACAAGCTTATTTTAATCAGTCAAATATCTATCGTTTACCTAGTTCAGGGGAAAAAGGTCAGCACCCCGAACTTCAGAGTATACAGACAGAATTATCAAGACAGAAACAGATCAAGTAGACAGTTTCCAAACTGTCCAACCATTACATCCATATCAAATCAACATCTGGGTTTCAACATCTGGGTCTTTCAAAGCTGGGGGACTCTCAACAATGGCTTCCCAGAGTCCAGATCAAATCACAGAACACTTCTCAAAGTGAGCCCCAAAACAAAGCTACACATCAGGGCTTATATAGCCTTCTCCTGGCTCAGAGAATGTAACAACCTTATTGACACACTGGCCAATCAAAAAGTATCTACTGAAAAACAAGCCTCCCACTCCAGGCTCCAGGTGCACTTTAGCCTATGGGCAGGGAAGATCTTCAAAATTTACATTCCCATTACAAACCCTTATCAAACTGATACTTGATAAGAATGCTAAGGACATGACAAGTGATTTTTAAAACTATGTGGGAAAAACTCTTTGCTTTCCTCCCCCAAACAACCCTTTCTTCAAACTTCCTTATTTCTTTTAAAGATACCACCTTTTTTTCCCCAGTCTTCAGGATTAAAAATTTAGTTGTATTTATGATTCCTGACTTTCCATGATTTCATATGTCCAGTAAGTTGCCAAGTCTTATTATTTTTATTTCCACAATATCTCACATCTAACCCCTTCTCTCTATTGGCATAGTTACAATCTCTTAATAGCTAAATCTAATGGCTTTTTAAAAATAGTCATCCTTCTTGACTTTTCTGCAGCCTTTGCTACATTTGATTATCCTCTTTTCCTTGACACTCTTTTCTTTCTAGGTTTCCTTGACATCCTTCTATACTGGTTCTCCTCCTGACCATTCCTCAGTTTCCTTTGCTGGAATTTTGTCCAAGTCATGCCAGCTAAAGATGGATATCTCCCAGGGCTCTATCCAAGGACCTCTTCTCTTTTTCCCCTATATTATTTCACTTGGTGATCTCATTAGTTTCCACAAATTAAATTATAATCTCTATGCTAATGATTCTAAAATCTACTTATTCATCTCCAGCCTTTCTGCTGACAAGTGATCTCATTCTATCTCATCTTCTTCACCAGATTACCCCTTCTATTATTCCCATTCTCTTATCTTCAATCTCTGCTTGTCTATTCACTGCTTCTCTAGTGAACACAAGCTACTCATCATTCTGTCATCCTCAAAAAACATCCTCATTTGATCCAGTCATCTCCACTAATTATTATTCTATATCTCTCCTCCCTTTCATGATTAAACTCCTTGAGAAACCATCTATATTTAGTGCCTTCACTTCCTCTTACACTCTTCTTAAATCTCTGTAATCTAGCTTTTGACATCATTCAACTGAAACTCCTCTCTCGAAACTTATTAATGATCCTTTAATTCACAAATCTAGTTTCCTTTTCTCATTCTTCATCCTTCTTGACCTTTATAGGCTTTGATACTGTCAAGCACCCTCTTCTTCTTGATATTCTGTTCTCTCTGGGTTTTTGTGACACTGCTCTTCCTGGAAGAGGAAGAACTTGAACTTCCTCTTCCACTACTTTCTGACTGTTCCTTTTCTGGATCTTTATCCAGGTCATGCCCAGTAACTGTGGCTATCCCTCAAGGCTCTGTCTTGGGCCTTCTCCTCTTCCCCTATACTATTTCCCTCGATGGTCTCTTCACTTGATGGATCTACCTACCTCCCAGAGTTGTTGTTAGGATCAGATAAGATAATATTTGTAAAATGTTTAACACGATATCTGGCACATAGTTGGTGCTATATAAATGCTATTATTATTATTGTTACTAATTATTATTAAGCAATTGTCTTCACTCTGCAGAAGATTCTCAGTTCTATTTATCCAGCTGTAAAGTCTCCTCTTACTGGTTTAGTATCCCCATTTCAAAGCTCCTCTATTACTATTGAGGATATTACCATTCTCCCAGTCAGCTATGACCAAAACCTAAGTACCATCCTTAATCCTTACTTTCTTCCTCCCAACCCCCCATCCAATCTATTTCCAAGGACAGTCAATTTTACTTTCATAACATCTCTCTTATATGCTCCCTTCTCCCCTTTGACACTACCATCACCCTTGTGATGACCTGATGTAGGCCTTCTTCCCCCTGCCCCATGCCTAGACTATTGTAGTAACTTGCTGACTAATGTCTTCACCTTAAGTATCTCCCTACTATGCTCCATCCTCTGCTCATTTGTCAAGTGAATCCTCCTAAAACATAAGTCTGATCATATCACCCCCTCCCATTCAATGAATTCTAGTGGTTCCTTATCATTTCTAGTATTAAATATAAAATACTCTTTTTGGCATTCTAAGCCTTTTCAGTCTTCTTATACCTTATTCTCAATCATATGCTCTACCATCCAGTGATACTGGCTTCCATGCCGTTCCTCACACGAGACACTCCCTCTCCAGACCCTTGATAGTTTTTTTCTAGCTGTCTCTGTACCAGGAATATTCTTCCTCTTCAACTCTTCAACCTGGCTTTCCTCAAGACCCAGCTAAAAATCTCATCTTTTATGAGAAGCCTTTCCTAGCCCCCCTTAATGTTAATAAATTCCAATTTTATTAATTATTACCAATTCATCCTCTATTCTTGTACATATTTGTTTCCATATTGTTTCTCCCTTTACACTGTGAGTACCTTGATAGTTTGTCATTATTGTTGTTCAGGCATGTCTGATTCTTTGTGTCCCCATTTGGGTTTTATATACATACATCTGTATATATTCACACATATATAGAAAATATTAATAATCTATATATTATGTATGTGATTATATACAAATATATAATAAATTATATATTAATAACAACATAGAACCATATGTTAAAGAATTATATTACGTATAATAAATATGTAATACATTAAATTTATTTATTTGTTGCTCTGAGGAACTAGCTTGTAATAACTTCTGTGGGATACTTTGCATTCTTAGCAATTGCTTACTACTTTGTGTGATCATATTTCAGTCTCTTGACAATTTTTTTTAAAGAGCTGTGAGATATTACAGTGCTACCAATGGGGTCTTTAAGGAAAAGGCAGGTTACCATAATGATTGAAGTACCACAGTCCAGAGTCAGGGCATAAACTTAAGCTTCCCCTTGGGCTAACTTCTCAAACCAGTTTTGTGGTCCAAGCCACCCTAGCAGAATAAGATAAAGTAGTGATGGTCATTTCTGTAATTCAGACTGAAGAGTAGAATTATATGTCCTTAAATATGTCAGTGAGGATTGACCGTTATGCTTTGCTGACATTTTTTAGTCTCCTTTTTTACATCTCCGTGGGACATTTATGAAGGCACATGAGGAACTTCAGGGAGGTTATGTGAAAACAAATTCTGGATCCTCTAAGTGACGATTATATCATCAAGGAGGGTAAAAGACCCCAGGGATTATTTAGCAAATTTGGATAATTACAGCAGTGACTATGACTAATTTCTTAAAGCTTTTGTTAAAGGGGCTGCACAGAAAGTTGAATTTCGTCTTTATATGAAAGATCAGAGTGAGGAAGACCTAGAAATGCAGGTCAGTTCTTGAGAGACAGTTCACCTCAGGCAAATCAAAGTGAGGGGAAATGTTACTTATGTTGTGATCTTGAGAGATCTCACCTTTTGCACAATAAACTCAGGTGAATTCACTAATCTGCAACCCTGTGAGATTTCACCTAGTGGTTTTGCCTTATTTCTTAGCAGATCATTTAGAACTATAATATGGTCTGGGGCTAACTGATGCTTCTTTATTATGCATCTTTAAATGAATGCAACAAATTTATCAGTGTGTCAGGAAGCTGCACATGAGCTTTGTTTGACATTTTGAATGGGAAAAAAAATCACAGTTGAGGATAGAGAATCTATTTTTGATACTAGGATAATTGTCATTTAAAAATTATACAGACTCCCAATGACATAAAATTTGATATCATTATTATAAACCTTCAGTGGTTTAATTTATTACTAAATTAATTACAAACGTCTTATCTTGACTTTAGAGACTCAACAGCACAGTGTCATTCTACATTTCCAAGTCTTATCTCACATTTTCCCCCTTTATATACTCTTTGTTCAACCAGATTGAACTATTTATTGTTCCTTGTTCATAACCTGCACTTGCTTGCTTCCACATGGAAGTCCTACATGGACTTTCACATGGAAGTCCTTTAAGACCCAGTTCAGATGGCATTTCTTTTGCAAAACTACAAGCTGAAGATAAAGTCCCAGTCTGAACTTTTGAGGGATTTTATTCACCTGGGAATTCCTTACACCAATGAAATCATAGACCCACTATTATCCTCTGTGCAACATTATAATAATGTCTTTGAAGTCAAGGAGCTTGATTTTAATCATCTTGGCATTCTATACAATGCATGGTGCCTTGAACATATCAGGTACTTAAAATATTTTAAATGAATGAATGATATCAAAAGTTATGTCTCATAAAATTTAAACCATAAAACCCAATTTACATTGACTCATTTAGTAAACAGTGATGTAGTGTATCAGGGACCCAGAAATATTTACTTTCTTCTTTGTCTTTATACTGACACTGGTCTCAAAGAATCTGAGATAATTTTTAATACTTTCCCTGATCACCCTCAACACAAGGTCTGTGAACGAAGATCAACTTTTCACTCAACAGATTTAATGTAGGATTCTCAGTTGGGACTCTTCTGGAGTAATTCCTCTCTTACCCTCCCTGTCCCCTCTAATATATTTTCAAATTAAGGTCATATTTCTTTTTCTTTTTAAATAGAAAATGTTAAGAATTGTTAAGGAACGTTAGGGAATGTTAAGGAATGTAGACACAAATGAAATTAAAATTTCTTTATAAATGCCAACAAAAACACCTAAGAGACTGATGGGATTTTCTCTGGTGTTAGTTTGTTATATTATAAAAAAAAATCTGTCAATTCTTTTTCATGTTTTCTTTGGTAGAGAAGTATTTTAAGTAACTAACTTCTAGCTCTTGGTATGCCATCTCCAGGTATTGCAGGACAGGTATCCATTGATGCCAATGGAGACAGATATGGTGATTTCTCTGTGATCGCAATGACTGATACAGAAGCAGGTACCCAAGAGGTAAGAATGTGAGTCTTGCTCAATTACAAGCTTACTGAATTAACTTCTTTCTTGTTTGATAAAATAGGCTTCCATAAGTGACTGCCAAATACAAGGCCTGCTAGCTGGATCATTGTTTTGTCACACCACTACTTCCAGATGATCAAGAATCAGGCCTTGGTTCTTATGTGTGAGAAGGTGCGCTAGACAAGAGGAACATTCTGGAACTATGCATTTTTCTCTTGTTAAACTTTGAGGACTCTCTTAATAAAAAATGGAGATGTATCTTAATGCACCAAAAGACAAAGTGATTGAATAGTGTTAGGATAAACATTACCATTTGTGTTGTTGGGGACACTGATCCATTTCCGTGATATGACTTGAAATGGAACTGCACAGAGCAGGAAGCTTGCCTCAAGAAACAGTTGTGGGTTTCCTAAATATGTCCCCATTTGATAAAGAAATGAATAAATTATAAGAGCAAGGAGTTGAAAGATAAAGAGAGAACGGTGTGCCCTTTCTAACCCTTTTCAGGTTAGAAGAAAGTCTAATTCATAAACTTTTTTTTTTTGGTGGGGGAACCTTAAATCCAGAGAATATGCCTGAGCTGGGATTTGGATAAATGAGAAGGGGGTAGTTTCAGTTTAAGGCCTCTATGAAACTTGGATTCAGATAGAAAAGGATACAGTTTCTCTAGGGACCAAAGCTGCTTTGAGAGACAGCTCAGGATGAGCATGGGGGTGCATGCAGGGTAGGGGACTCCAAAGGTCATAGCTATAAGAAGAGCCAGCTGACTTGAAGATACCAGGAAAGTTGTCATGGAATCCAGGCAGGGAACCTTCTATATAAAGATGTTTTTGGTAGTACTTGGCTTTAACATAGTTTCAGCAACCATTTATTTGGAAATGATCAATCCTCTAATCCTGATGAGTATGAATTACACTACAAAATACCAGATCTTGGGTTTAAAGTCATCTCTTTAAAAAATGACTAAACCAATAGAAAGGATGCCCTTCAATTGGGGAATGGCTGAACAAGCTGTGGTGTATGATGGTGAAGGAAAACTATTGTGCTATAAGAAATGATGAGGAGGATGGTTTCAGAAAAACATAGAAGGACTTAGATGAACTGATGAAAAGTGAAATGAGCAGAACCAGAACATTGTACACACTGACAGCAATATTATAAGGATGATCAACTGCAAAAGACTTAGCCACTCTAATCAAGACAATGATCCAAGAAAGGACCCATGATGAAAAATGCTATTTACCAGGGGCAGCCAGGTAGCTCAGCGAGTAAGAGTACTGGCCCCAGAGTCGGGATGACCTGGGATCGAATCTGGGCTCAGACACTTAGCACCCACCCAGAAACACCTGGCCATGTAACCTTGAGCAAGTTACTGAACCCCAATTGATAAAAAAATGCTATTTACCTTCTGAAAAAGAACTGATAGACCCTGAATGCACATTGAAGCATAGGTTTTATTTTTTGCTTTCTTAATTTTTCTTACTTTTGTTTGCAACATGGATAGTATGGGATATGTTTTGCATGACTTCAGTGTATAATTGATATCATATTGCCTGCCTTCTCAGTGGGTGGGAGAAAAAGAGAATTTGGAACTCAAAATTCTTAAAATTGAATGCTAAAAATAAATAAATAGAAATATATATTCAATACATAAATAAGCTTATCTTCTGGTGAGTGAACTGCTGATGTTTTAGGTGAACACATTCTTTAGATGTATATATCATGTACCATTTTGGGGGAGATAAGTTATCAAATTGTAAATTGGCATCCAAAGAGTCAACACACCACATACGCAATCACCTGATACTATCACACCTTATCTCTTCATACCTGGATTATTGAAATAACCTGCTGGTTGGTCTTGTGGTCTCAAGTCTCTCCCCACTCCATTTGATCCTCAATTCAGGTATCAAAGGTGATTTTCCTAAAGTTTGGGTCCAACTGTGTCACCCCCTTCTCCTCAGTAAACTCCAGTCTCTCCCTATCACTTCTGGGATCAAAAATAAAATACTCTTTTTGGCATTCAGAACCCTTAATAATAAAAAATAAACCCTTAATAATATTATTATTATTAAAAATAATAACCCTTAATAATAATTTTAAAAAACCAACCTTTACCAGTCTGTGTGACCCTGGGCCAGTCACTTAACTTATGTCTGCCTCTGTTTCCTCATCTGTAAAATGAAGATAATAATAGCACTTACCTTGCAGGATTGTCGTGAGGCTCAGATGAGGTGGTAATTGTGAAGTGCTTAGCTCAGTGTCTGGCACACAGTAGGTGCTACATAAATATTAACTATCATCATCATTATTCTTTTTATACCTTGTAGTCCCCACCCTCCACATACTCTTTGGTCCAGTGACACTCCATCCCCCAAGCCCAGGCATTTCTGCTGGCTCTCCTCCACCCAGAGAAAGCACTCCCTCCTCGTCTCTGCCTTTTTGCTTCCTTCAAGTCTCAGCTAAAATGCCACCTCCTACAGGAAGCCTTTCTTTTTTTTTCTTTGCTTTTTGGAGGGCAGCTGGGGTTAAGTGACTTGCCCAAGGTCTCATGGCTAGTAAGTGTTAAGTGTCTGAGGCTGGATTTAAACTCAGGTCTTCCTGACTCCAGGGCCAGTGCTCTATTCGCTGTGCCACCTAGCTGCCCCAGGAAGCCTTTCTTAATCCTTCTTCATGCCACTGCCTTCCTTCTACTGTTTATTTTAATTTATCCTTTATATGTCTCCTTTGCACATAGTTGCTGTTGTTTGTATGCTGTCTCCCCCATTACATCGTGAGCTTCTCAAGGGCAGGGACTGTCTTTGGCCTTTCTTTGGATCCTTGGGATTGAGTTCAGTTTCTGGCACATAGAAGGCACTTAATGTTTATTGACTGACTGACACAAACAAGGAGTTTAAAGCATGTTCTCTCAAATAATAATGCAGAACTTTATGACTTTATCCCCCCCCCATAGGAATAAATTATTTTGCAATTTGACTTTCTTTTTTGTCTTGCTCTAGGTTATTGGCGATTACTTTGGAAAACTGGGTCGTTTTGAAATGAGACCAAATGTAAAGTACCCTGGGGGATCTTTAAAACTGATAATTGATGAAACCAGAGTTATGGAGCACACAAACTCTTCTCCTTGTAAATCACGTAAGTTAAGTGACTTAACATTCCATTCCCTTCTCTCTACACACCCCAAAAGCAACAAATCAGAGAGAAAACCTGTCATAATCAACCTAAAGCATTTATTAAGCTGTTCTTATGACCCTGGCACCAGTACTGGTGCACATACATAAAACAAATGGCGTACATGATTCCTGCACTCCTGTTGATTACATTGATTACACTCCTTTTTGACTGACAGTAATACAAGATTTAAAACTATGGTATTTTTTCTTTTATTTAAAAGGAATGGGGAATATTTATGAAATTTGCATCCTTATTATGTTAGTGTTTTATACTGAGAGTTCTTATTTAGACTGGTAGATTTAGGTTCACTGTCTTTAAGTACTTGGTATCTAGGGATATTTTAAGTATTTAAGTATTTAAGTATTTGACATTTAGGTTCCCTTTTGAGGAGAAACTCCAAGTACTTGGACTTATCCATCTCTTCTAACTGGGAAAAATTCATATTTTTGGAGATTGGAATTGAGGTTTTTTTTCCTGATTACAGAGAACTAGGTGTCAAAACTGTTTTAAAAATACCTGAAACCTTCTGATCTGCTTCAAAATTAAAATTTTGGATTTTTTTAAACAGTCTTGTATCTAAACAGGGAAAATTTATCAGCCTATCAAATGACTACAAGTGAATATACTGCTAAAAATTATACAGACGCTAAAATAGTCAAAATTTTTGTTATGCTAAAACTTCTAAATTAGGACTGAGCTAACTGATCATTTCCAGCTTTTCTAGATATATATTTTTTTCTTTTAGTCTCTGAAGGTCATAAGATCATATATTTAGAGTAGTTAGTTGTTTCCTGGGTGGCTCAGGTAAGGGCAGAGAGAAGTCAGAAGTCCTCAGTTGGGACCCAAGATCTGACCTAGTTTATGGGTGGGGTGGGAGACCTGATATTGGCCTCTTTCAGTGCCAGTGATAGTGGGCATCTTGCTACCTGGGGAAGAGGACCACAGAGTTGCCAGGCAGTCCTCAGAAGCAAGCTAGGGAAGTACCCACCTTGCTCTCTCATCATTGACTAGCAAAGAAGGGAGCCCTTTGGATGAGACCTGGGAAGGGAGATAACCCTTGCTAGAGGGTCATGCTTTCCTCATTCTTTTGTCTCCCTAGATCTGGGGATCTTTTCTTTCCCTAGAAATTTTGCCCTTTTTGTCTTCTTAAACTTTCCTGTGGGGTGTTGTACTAGAGAAACAGGTTTAAATATGTGATAGGCTATTTCATGAACTCAAAAGAACTATGTCAGAGCCCTGGATGCTGCACATGAGAGGAACTGGACTGCCTAGAAAGGGAGAGAAGAACCCTTTCTCAAATGTAGGGATTCATGACAGAAACCTCTGAGCTGCCCTTTAAGTGGGGGAGGATTTTAAGTGGGGTGAAGCAGAAGAGTAAAAACCCTTTGACCTCTGCTTAATGGCCATGCCTTCCTGAGGAACTTCTGCCTCCAAACCTAGGCATTTTTTCTTTCCTTGAAACCTTTTTTTCCTCCCAAGATGTTCAAACTTCCCACAGGAGTGGAGCCTGAGCTGAAGTGAGCCTGGGGTCAGAATTCTCTTAGAAGGACCAAGGTATCCTTTCCCACCCCTCAACCTGCTCAACTGCTTGTCCCAAAACATGAAATGAGGGTCCACTCCTTTGGAAAGGTTGGCCCTTCTGTGCCACTTAAGAAGATCTGACTTTTTCATCCTGAATGAAGGAGCACTGGATTGGTGCTTGAGGAAGTGAGAGACTTTTGTTCTAGTCTGTACTCTGGCAGTAATTCTGGGCATCTGGTTTGTCTGATGGTCTGGGAGTTTTGGTCTCCATCTGATTCCCCTTCTGTAAGAAAGGGATAAATCTTCAGGGAGCTTTGGCAAGTAATTTTGTCTATCTAGGGCCTCAGTTTCCTCCTTTTTAAGTAAAGAAGTTGAATTAGGTTGCCTGTAAAGCCTCAGCCAGCTTTCATGAGATATTTTATTTTGTTTTGTTTTATTAAAGGGGGATCTCTTTAGGCCTTTTTTCAGTCATCTTCTTCTATAAATCCAGAAGGGTGATAACTCCTCAGGGTGTGAAGGGAAGTGGCTCTTCATGTACACAGCACACTTTTAAATGTAATATGAATGATTAACATTTTTGTTGTCACTTTCTTAAATTGAGACAATCAATAAAACAGTAAATCAAGCCCATATGAATGGTCAAACTAAAAATTTAACAATGGGCTTAAAGTCATTTTTAGTTGGTTCTAGCATACCCTGAAAGCCATTTAGTGTACACTTACCTTAAAGTAATCAGAATTCTCGGATGACAAATATGAAGAAACAACAGACCTTAGCACTTAGATATAATTAATTGAAACAGGAAGGCACCATATTCTTTATTTTCTTTAATGAGAGAAGCCATAATGATTTCTTGAAGTCTCTTTCTCATGGGTCTACCCTCTCCCAACTGAGGTGTCCTTCACCCTTCTTCCACAAGCAAGAATTCCTAATTATGACTTGTGACACCCTGCACAAGTCACTTAATTTCTATGTATGTTGAATAGATCCCTAGGATTTATCTACCAAGTCATAAACAGGTTAGAATTCCTTATGCTGGTGAAATCAGATCTTTTGTACATTCCCATAAATTTTAAAAAGTAGGAAGCTTTCATACTAAAGATTTTGTAGATCAGTAAAATATGCTTTGGTTGGCATTTAGGAAATATGGTCATAGATCACTGTGTCTAGCTTGCAGAAACTCCTAACACTGAGAAAACACTGCCTTTAAGCCCCAGAACCATCTGGTTCACCTTCCCCCTCTTCTGTAGACACCCTCTTGAATTTTTCTAGGGAAAAATGTGCAATTTTCCCTAGAAAAGTTTTCCAAAGAGGAAAAGAAAGATCATCTAAGGATGAAGAATGGGGAAATACTTTGTAATGAGAGTGAAAACAACGCTAAGTCTAATTATTTCACAAATTGAACTCTAAACCTTTCATTCTTCTTCAAGCAGGTGGCCTAGAAGAATCAGCAGTCACAGGAATTGTTGTGGGGGCCTTACTAGGAGCTGGCTTATTAATGGCCTTCTACTTTTTCAGGTTAGTACCTTTTAGATCCTCTTTCCAGAATATTTAAAGTGACCTCTCTTTTGTTATTCACATCCCTTGTCTTCTGTGTATAATTCCCCATGGTCTAACTGACCATTTCTTTCTTCTTTAGGAGAAATGGTAACTTGGTAGCCTAAATAACCAGAGCCCTTAGTCTGCAGCTGATTAGGTCAGCTGATGAAAGAATAATGTTAACAAGGACAGTAGAATCATATATTCAATCCCCATGTAAAATTGATGAGTCACTATATTTTATATAGAGATTTAAGATTTTCAAAGCACTTTATAGATGTTATGTAAGACATTGATCAGTTAACCATTGTGTCCTCTGGCGGCAAATATTTTTTCCCTGATTTAGGCTAGCCATAGACACACATGTACCATTTGTCACAAGAGTGACCAAGTATGAGAGTGGATAGACCAGTACAAATTCATCACTGCACCTGAAAAAGCACATGTCCCCATTGTGACTCAGTCATCTTGAATTGTGATATATTTCATAAGGAACTTGAGTCACAAAGTTAAAGCTGTTCCTGATCTCTGGATCCTCAGGCATGTTACTCTATTGCTTTGTGATTCTCTCTCCTTCCCTAGTTCTCCTAACTTCCTAGTCCAGCGAACTTTCCATCATATATCTCTGTCCCTCAGGGCATTTCATGTCCAATGTGCTTCTTCAGACAATCTCCCTACACATGAAAGGATTCAGGGCCAAAGCCATTCCGGATCCTAAGGAGGAAAAAAAGTGATCATTAATCTTCCCACAAAATATGTAAAGAACAAATACATTATTCAGCTTCACTTTGGAGTAGTTCTGCTGTAAACTAGCCTTGTTTTTACCCTGCTCCCTTAGTAGTTTCTTTAAGTCACCCAGGAAATGAGGAGACTCAGTCAGTAGAGAACCCACCTGGAGAGGGCAGGCAAAAGCTTACTGGTTTATATCCTCTGTGTGTGTAGGCATTGTGGCCTGTACCCAGGATCTGGGAGGGCCTAACATTTATATCCTACTCTATGTCCGGAAGATTTGTAAAGTTGAATATTTACTTATGTTTGAGATGATTGGTATACACTGAAAAGAGCACTTTATCCTTTCCTTGATTCTCTTGGAAAGTTTTTAGTATATCATGATTCTGGGAAGCAGGATCTCCTAATTCTGCAGGAATGGGTAACATTTTTAGTGTCACTTTGTGGGAATAATTTTTTCCCCAGTTTGTTCAAGGACTGTGCAATTACTTTGATCCTTAGCTCATGCATGTAACAGTGGTTTGGGAGTTTGGGTAGGACAGACAAGATTTAATCCTTTAAACCACAAAGTACCCAAGGAAAAAGGGGAAGATTTGTTCCTTGATGCTTTTAGAAAGCATCTTAGTTTTCCTTGACACAAGGCTCTTGAATGAGGGCACAATGCTTCAGGCATTCTACTTTTATCTTTGACCAGGGCTTCATTTTCTGTCACTTCTAATTTATCAACTCAAACTCAGATGTCCCCTGAGGGCATACTTTGTAAGAGATGCCATAGTGCTATGTAACCAGATGAGGTTTTCTTGCTTTGTTCCCTCTTTTCATAAAGGAAGAAATACAGAATAACCATTGAGAGAAGAAACCAGCAGGAAGAAAATAACATCGGAAAGCATCGGGAGTTAAGGGAAGATTCTATCAGATCCCATTTTTCAGTGGCATAAGGGAAGCCCTACCATTCTTCCTTAAATGCTTTAAGAAGATGGACGGAATGAGAGACATCAGTGTAACAAAAGAGGGGCTCCTGAAGAACTCACTCTTTTAAAAAGTTAACTCATTTTGTTCTTAAATTTCTTTAGAAGCTCAGGAATGATTTACTAATCACATTATGCCACATGGCCTTTCATCTCATGACAAGCAAATATAAGGATGAAGTGTTATTCTATAAGATATTCTTAATTGTTTAGAGGGTCTATGGATATGTTTATGTTTCTTAGGTTTGATGTCTCTAGGATTTGATGGCTCTACCAGCCACTTCAAGCAAGAGTATAAAACTGTGGTTTCTTGGACTGAAAAGCTGCCTTTTGACCGATATAAAATCATCTTTACTTATAGATTAATCTTGGAAATGATTTAACATTTGGAATTCTCTTAATGAGAAATGGAAAGGTTGGGAAAACAGTGTCACTCTCTGGAATTGGTAGGCAGTTTGGAAGTTCAGGCCTGACTTGTCCTTCAGCCAATATGTGCTGTCAGAATCTGACTACATGTCTAAAAGGAGAATATCCTCCCTGCTCCCCTTCCAGGGAAAAAAATTGTAAATACTAGTGAGATGTGAGAAGTTTTGTACAGGAAAAATAACTATTATGAGCCCTTTTTTAATGGGGAGGGGAAATATATTCCACAGTAGTATTTTAGGTGTTTTTATCCTTTTCTTTTGCTATTAGGAAGCATCTTTTTTTTTTCGCACATGTTCCAAATTCAAAAATAAGAGAACAGTGAAATATTTCTAAAACATGGGAAACTGCATCAAACTATAATGCTACAAAAGAATGTGTTTTTTGCTATACTGAGGCTGAAAGGCATATTTCTTCTTCTCCTCCTTTCCCTTGGCCTTGATTGAATATTAGTTGATCCCTTAATGATGAAGAGGCATAACTGGGGTGTCCTTTAAACTCCAAACAGTTGGCATAGCATTGCATGAAACTCTGAAAGCAGATGACCTCAGTGACATATAAACCCTTCCAACCAGTACCTGGCAAGAAATGGAGAGGGGTTTGGGGATCAATGTCTATAAGTAAAAGACCAGAATTAAATTTTATAAATAAAGGAAGGCAACTTTTCTTTTTGGAAACCTAACACAAGAATACAATTTCTAGGGGACAGCTTTATACCTAAGGTATAAACCTTACTTGTCACCTCTAACATATAGTGAAAGATTATAAGCTATAATGCAACTGATACAAAAAGGTAATCATTAAAGAATATTACAATTATTTGGTAAGAGCAAGAATGCAGTTATCTCCTAGGACCCTCCAACCACACCCATGAATCCTTATGGTTTTCCAATAATTCTTATTTAGTACTAGATATGGTATTAGGATTTCAATTCAATCAATCAAATATTTCCTGACTTTTCAGTGTATAATTAGAACAATCCATGTAGATTTAGGTGTCAAGATGCCATTTTAGCTCCTTTGGGAGAGGTAAAAATCCCAGAAAGCTGGGATTGTTTCATGTGTATACATCCCAAAATTGGTATATTTTTCAGAGAGTATTTGGCAGATATATTGCTAATAATTCTGCCATATATGGGAGGGAGAACAAATTACTGCTCCTCATTTCAGGACAAAGAAGTTACTCTCTGAGATAATAAGGATTAGGTTTTAGTTCACAGAGTAGATGCTGACAATGCCTTTGTTACTCAGTCCATGGCTCACTTTCCTCAAGAGCTTCTGCGTGTGTTCAAAGACAAATAGGTTGGTTGTTTTATGGAGGGTTTTTTTCCTTCTTTTTTAAATAAGGTGAAGGTAGCCAGGAGACATGGAAAAGACATTTTCCTGCCTTTTAATTTCATATACTGATAAAATTGCTTCAAAATCTCTTTGTGACATTCAGCGTCACAGTGGAGTCCTGAATGTTACAAAAACTAAATTGAAAAGAAGGCAGGCAGTAAAGGCAGGTTCTAAGCATACCTCGTAGGAAAGGGGAATTTTTGAATAAGATGCTGAAATAATAATAAAAATTGATGCAAAAAGCAGCTATCAGCTAGTGCCTCACAAAAAAGTGAAAATGACTGACACTTTGACATCCATAGCATTTCCATGAACCTGAGCAAGCACATCTTTGTTGCGGTTATTCACAGATGTTTTGCTTGAAGAAGTAACAGAGTAACTTTAATGTTAGTGATCATTTTGCTCTTGTCTGTCACTGTATCTGTATACAATTTGTAAAAAAAAAAAAAAGCATTTTTATTGAAATTTCTACCATGTGAGCAAACTCCAAAAGAAAATTCTGTAGGAGGATCTGGAACACAAGTTACTTGAAATCCATTTTTAAGAGTTTCTCTCTTCTTCAGAATATAGCAGCTAGAGAAATGCTTCCAAACTTCACAGTATAGACCCAGATTAAATTTCTTTAGGAATTAGAGAGAATTTGGTGTGCTCAAAATGATCAAAATCTAGTGCAGAATGTGGAAAAAATGTCATAAATGCTGTCACTCTGCTTCTTAAAGTGAATCTCTTGAACCAAAATCTACTTCCTTATTAAAATGACTGATTTGTTCTCTCTTACTTATCCATAGAAAATTACCCTTCTGTTTTGTGAAGAAGAAGACACGCATAAAGAGTTCATATGTGTTGTGCAAAGTTACACAAAACAGGGTTGGGTCTCTTGAGATTCTGGTTTTTGGTTTAGAATTAAAACTGACAAACCTCACTTATGTCTCTGAGAATTGGTACGCATACTCTAAAACCAGTATTCTTTTTCCAAATTTTAAAATAAATGGAGTTTGGATTTGTAGATTACTTTTATAAAACTTTATCATGCCTTTTAAAAAAGTACTAATTCTTAGTATTTTTTCAGTCTGGGCACAGATAGATTAAAATTAATAGTGATCAAAATAAACATAATTATTCTTGGCTTTGGAAAAAATAAAAGTTTTTTAATTGTCTATCACCAATCTGTTCAGATGGTGCTTTTAATTTGGAGGTAAAAGATATTTTGCCAGGTCTTCAACAAATTGCCTTTAAGTCTATAAAAATCAATAGACACGTCTTTGAATTTCTTTGGAAAATCAGTAGCTCCTCTTTCCTGTAGTCATAAGTTCATTTCCAAATTCCATGAACCAGTTCTTTACATTTCAGACTCTTTTTAGAAGAGGTGGAAAGGTTGGAAGGAGGCTTCCTTTTCCCAGGCTGCCAGTGAATGGCTTTTTTTCCTCCTTCCCATCAAAATGTCATGATTTCTTTCATAATTCCTTATTGTTTTACTTTTCTTTCCAACTCATGGGTTCATTGCTTGTGCAGTCACCACCCCATCTAAGCTCCTCTTATGTCATAAATGCCCCAGAATCATTGAACTAGAAAGTATTTTATGGATTGATGCAAAGTACAACCCCTCCCCTTCTCCATCATTTTACAAATGAGGGGAAACTGAGACCCAGAGAAAGGAAGTTATTTTCCCAGAGTCCTTATGTAAATGCATACTGCTGTGCTCTAAAAATAGAGATTTGATTTTAAGAATTATTTCATCTAACTTGAAAATCTACATTCAGTCAAAGACCTTTGAAAATAGCTTGGAGAGAAGGGAATACATGACCTAATGGCTTCTGGTTAAATTAGCATACACAAACAACTCATGGAAATATTCTTAGAAAAAAGATAGAAAATTATGCCAAATACATTGAATGTCAGAAAGCACACTGCCTGTATAACTGTAGACAGTATTAAAATAGAATGCATAGTAATATTCCTTAGCAACAGAGTAAATTAATAGATTGCTTGAAAGTGGTAAAAAAAATATTTTAAAACAATGCCAAGCAAAATAATGTCAATTCAATCAAAGTTTTGTGGTAGTTTCTTTTATTTTAACCTATGGTTCAGTACTTAATGAGCCAACTAATAATAAACTAAATTTTATTGCATAGCTAAGTGATAGAAAAAGATAAACCTCAGTTTGAGGTGAGAAGTTGGAAGAGGGGAGTGAGAAATGATGGTTTGTAAGACTTTTTGCATTTTTATCACCCTTTTAAAATAGTTTAACACCAACAATCTGATCCCCAGTCAATAGCTCCCTGTGAGCCAAACTAAGGAGATAGATAGTCATGGACGTTCAGGACTTACGAAAATACCAGGAAAAGGGGAAGTTGCAGGTATTCATGGAAGGGTAAGTTAACAAAACAGGGTACCGTAGAGCCAGCTTACATAGGCTGCAATCCATTCACAGGTGTTGTTAAATGCAGCCTCAGCATCTTGCCTATGCACGTAAAAACCTGTGACTTAAACATGCATACTTTTTGAAGGAAGAAAAGATAAAATATTCCAATCTCATAGGAATCCTTATGCTGACTCTAGACAAGCTTTTGGAGTAGTATAAATCAGTCTCATCTAGATATGAAAAGAAAACAAGCTCTTTGACTTTCAAAGCTTACAGTTGACAGATGTCTCTTGTAAGAGATGCTCAAAAGCTAGATTCTGGTATAAATATAATGTTCAAAGGGTGCTAGATTGGACTCTGTTCAAATTTTTCATTAGCCACTAATTAATTCTACTTCAAAGGCAAAATAGTGGTCTAGACAATCTGATGTTTTTAATATGAACATTTTAAGATATGAAACTTAAGACTCAGAATAGATTCAACATGAATGGAGCATCGGAAATAAAAATCCTCGTTTTTTATTAGTTCTTTGGTATTTCAGGTGTTTGTATAGGTCTTAGGATAAACTTCAATAAGCTGGAAAAAGAAACAACTGCTTTGATTGTTTAAAATTAGCTAAGTTACTTGGCACAAGGGAGGAAAAACACCTTTTGTCAACTGTAAAGCATTACTATGCATTACATCTAGCTTTTCTTTATTCATTAGGGAACAGCAGGCATGAAAAGTGGGCAGAAGATAGCAAGAAATGAGGGAGTTTGGGATTTTTATATAGTGGCTTACTCATTGAATGCCCACATCAAACAATGTTGCCTAAGGAGGCATTTTATTCCCTTTTGTGGGATGAGGGGCCTCCTGAAAAACCTGGAGATATGACCATATAGGTTTGGCCTGCATACCCACATGACGTATCCTGGAAATATTGCCTTCTTTCCATTTGTAAGGCATGTAAGTGAAACCAAGGGGGATCAGGGTGGAAACTGTATGTCTAGCTGGCTTGTTCTCCTCTGGAGGATACTATTCATCCTTAAATTAATCACAGAGACAGACTCAAGACACTACAAGCCTACTCACCCACTCTGAGGCTGGTAGGGCGAGAAAGCAAAAGCTGCACAAGCGGCAACCTGTGCTTTGTACCAATGTAAGTAGAACTATCTGCATATAATGTGGTTTAATTTATTGTCATTTTGTGTAGAAAGTATTAATGACTGTGGACATAATCTCTGTTTATTTTTGTGATATATTTTATTTCTGGTGCAAGTTGAGCATTTAAAGTATTTACTTCATTTGCTATGTTGACTTGTGTGTATATGTTCTTGTAAATGTTTCTATTAAGCAAGAATGTCACATACCCAGAGTATAACAATATGTTCACATTAAAAAATATCCCACAAAGAACTCAAAACTTCTTCTCCTGGTTTTGATCCAACAACTTCAAATAACATACAATGTACACGATCACTTTTTATTAGGACTATCCCCATTAAACTGGTTTAGGTAAAAACATTAGCCACAACGGACAACAATAAATTTCAGTTTCAGCAAGGACTTTACCCTTATGACTATTTGTGCCCCAGAAAATGAAAGGTATCATATACTACAGTTACAAAACAATGTAGGACTTAATTCATTACTGGTAAGTGCTAATTTACCTTCCCTTGTTAGGGGTTAAAATTTGGAGTCTTCAAACTTGGAATATTAGTCAAGATATTGCCAGTACCTCACATAAGTGTATAATATTTTGACTATGTCACACACAGACTGCATTCAGCTCAACCAACGACTCAGCACGAAGAGCTATTATCCAATTTTGTCATGGTAAAGAGCAAGCTATGCAGCTCCCAGTGTTTGAGAGAATACATGTGCCCAGCTCAAGCATCTCAGTTCTGTCTAAAAGATTAAGTCATGGTTTATTTTAAGCTTAAGAGAAACATAATGATCTATATAACTAGGGAAATGTTCCCCTGATGGTCCTACTGTTGCCACCAATAGGTCCTCAGAGTGACACCCAAAGATGCCACTAGTAGCAGAATGCACATGTTAGATTAAGTTCAGATGTCAGATATTGGGAAGACAGAGAAGGGATTCCAAATCCATTCCAGAAAACCTCTGAGTGAACCTAAAGGATAACAAGACTACAGGAACTCTAGATAAATAAGGAGCCTCTTCCCCTGTCACTTTTCAGGGCTGGTGAGAGCCAAGAGGTGATGTGGCATGTAATGGGAAGAGCATTTGGAGTCCAGAGACCCACCTTGACACAGCAGCTCTGTGACCACAAGCAAGTTATGGAACATCTTGGGGCAGTGTGTATTAGTGTGTGTGTGTGTGTGTGTGTGTGTGTGTGTATGTTGGGGTTGGGGGTCTCCTCTCCATGTTCTTATCTGTAAAACAGGATAATAATATTTTCACCATTAGCTGGCAGGGTTGATTTGAAGAAACACTATAAATCTGAAAAGACTATGTAATTTCAGTGGTAGTTTTTATTACCAATGATACTAGAAACAATCCCTTCCCTCCCACCCCACAAACCTTTCCTTCTTCCCCTCCATTCCCAGTCAAGACTCTCCTTCAGCTCTCTGAGTGCCCCCATATCACCTCAAGATTCCTTTATTTCCTTTCCTGATACTTAGAGCTATAGAAAGGACTTTTTTTTTCACCTGGAGCAAAAACAATTGGTGGGAAGGAGGAAGGGAGAAATTGGTACAATGCCCACAGTGCCTTTTATGGGGGGGGAACCCCTGCCTCCATCCCTAGACATTCTGACTGAAGGGAAGAAGTTTGATACTGATGGACCTTGAGGGGGAGGGAAGGAGGAAGTCACACTAAGAGATGAAAGAGGCCTGGGAGGTGGCATGTGGGGACAGCAAGGGGAGAAGAGCATCACTCCTTCCTCTACCCCACTCCCTCTGAACACATCGCCCTGTGTGTCAGTGCCTTGGAACCCAGCCCTGCTATTGCAGCTGCTGCTCTTACCATTCCCCAGAGGATCTTTTTGATGGGGTGCTTGGGATCTATATTCGTAACATCAATTTGTAATACCACTTTGTAACATCAGTCTGTAAAACCAGTTTGTAAAATCACACTTCTCCCCCCACCCCAGTCTCAGAGCATTAACTCTGCCCCTTCTCCCCCTGCCCCTAGCTTCAGAGCAATAACTCTGCCCAGCAACAACTATCTCAGCTTGGAACAATAACAAACTATTCCTATGAATCCTTCACTAAAGTATCTATGAACATTCCAGCTTAGGCAACTATTATCTCCCCCTTGTATAGTGTCCCGCTGCCCCCATGAATCCTTCGGTACCCTATCTCTAGGTTGACTCCTTGGCTGCCTCAGTGAATCCTTCAGGACCCTATCTCTGGGTTAACTCCTTAGCCTATTATCCACACACTGAGTCTTGTTTAGCCTTGGTTCCCAGACATCAATCTTGTCAAACATGACACTGATAGGTAGCAGACTGGGCACTTCTCCATCAGCCCTTGACCGCTTGATTTGGTGATGTTTCAAGCCTAAAAACACACCTCTAGGTACCCCCCTCCCCTCTTGGGCTTTTTCCCAGTGAATCATGGGCAATATGCCTGCACAGTTACATTAAAGATGCATGTTCCTTTAAACACTGTCCCCACCTTAACTCCTCCCTAATCCCACCCTTCCTTAATCGCCTAGTTAGCACAATTGGCATGGGTTCTACTATGAATGATTCAATATAAACCTTAATTCTACCCCTTTGAGGTTGTAGGTCCCGTAAGGATCCTTGCCTGTTGTAAGGCTTATAATAAACTTTTACAACTCTGGCTCCAATTAGGCTTGAGTTGAATTCTCTCCAGACTGAATCGAAGGCTCTCTGGTCTTAGATAAGATTAGAGTTCCTGCTGAACCTATTGGGAGCCATCCCTGATCATTTTGAAGACAGGACTTTATAAACCTGAAAGCATCGTGTCATTTCAGTGGTAGATTTTCTTACCAGCAGCTCCTGGAGACTGCTCCTTCCCCTCTACACATCGTTCCTTCTTCCCTGCCAATCTTAACCACGCTTCTCCCTCCATGCTCTAAGTGCCCCAAAGAAATTACCTCCAACAACATTGCATTTTGACGCTTCTTGCCTAGAGACAGAGACTTAAAATAGCAATTCTTGTTGAGAGATAGCTCGAGGTTTTTTGTTGTTGTTGTTGTTGTTGTTGTTTTTTAAAGCAATTGGGGTTAAGTAACTTGCTCAAGGTTACAGGGCCAGTTATTTCTGGGTGTGGTGCTGAGTATCCAAGCCCAGATTTGATCCAGGTCATCCCCACACTGGAGCCGGTGCTCTTACTCACTGAGCCACCTGGCCGCCCCCTATAGCTTGAGGTTTTAAAAACAAAGTTAAATAGGTTATACTAGTATCAAAGGCAGATGTGGCAAGTCATATTCCTGTGACCCAAGCCTCCCCTCTTGATCAGTGGTTTTTCAGTTGTATCTGACTCTTCCTGGCACTATATTGGGTTTTCTTGGCAGAGATACTAGAGTGGTTTGCCACTTCCTTCTCCAGCTCATTTTACAGATGAGGAAACTGAGGCAAACAGGGTTAAGTGATTTGTCCAGGGTTACACAACTACTAAGTATCTGAAGTCAGATTTGAACTCCCAGAGTCATCTTCCTCACTCTAGGCCCAGTGCTCTATGCACTATTGCACCACCTAGCAGTGTATTTTGGGTTATACCTGCCAAGATTCTCAAAGGATAGGAAAGGGAGTCAGTCTCCTTCTTAGACATTTGGATGAGCCCAGCGATCTGCAAGGGAAGGAGACAAGGTTGATAACTATCCTCAGAGTTAGGAGAACCTGAGTTCAAGTTCTGCCTTGAGGTGCTCTGATAAACTGTCATTTACAGAGAAGATTCTAACCTGTATTAGTAGAGGATTACTCACTGGGAGTTCCCCAATGAAACAAAGGTCTGGTAGAAAATCAATAATATGGGGCAGCCAGGTAGCACAGCGAGTAAGAGCACCGGCCCCAGTGTCAGGATGACCTGGGGATCAAACCCAGGCTCAGACACTTAGCACCCACCCAGAAACACCTGGCTGTGTAACCTTGAGCAAGTTACTTAACCCCAATTGCTTTAAAAAAAAAAGAAAATTAATAATATAATAAAATGATTGACAAAGAGAGAACATTTGTTCCCTCCTTGTACACCAGTGATCCCCATTTAGTGAGTAGACATCACCTCTAAGGGGTAGAGTTAAATTATCACAGGAAGCCTTGATTCTACTTCATTTGATCCAGATAAAGAGAGGGGGGGGAAAAGAGTGATAGTTTCCTCTTCCCCTTCAGAGAAGATGATATTTTCAGAAAAGCAAAGTGGACCTTGCTCTATTTTTTCTTTTTCCATAAGGCCTGCAACTGAGGAGGAAGTCTGTGAGCAAGGTTGAGTCAGGGAGAGCAATGAAAGCCCCATGCACTGCCCCCAACCCCATGCTTTCAGGGGGCCCAGAGGGCTTACCAAAGCCCAGAAGCATCAAACCCCATGCAGGGGGTCCTGTCTCTAAGAGACTTTCTCTACCTTGAGAAAGAATGTATGTGACACAAACGTGTCTCCTGATACTCAGAAAGAGAGGAATATGCCCTTAGGAGTAAAATGTAGCCCACATTTGCATGAAATAAAGCAGTTAATGCTAGGTACATTAAAGAAATGTATACATACCAGAACTTGAAAAATGTTTGATAACAGCCAGCTGTGTGTGTACTCAGTCAGATCCCCTCCCCAAGGAACACTTTTTAGCATAGTCAAAGCCCTTTTCTGACTTTGGGGCAGAAATCAGCAGCAACAGACAACGTCTCAAGAGTAATAATCTGGAAGATTATCTGGGTTCTATTTAGCAGACCTGCATCATACTTTAACTCAAAAGAAAATGAAGAGTAAGAAGATCCCTGATACTCTTCAGTTAGGAACGTGATTTCTGTTCTAGGCACCAATCAATCAAAGAGCATTTATCGAGCACTTACTGTATTCCAGATACCGTGTTAGGTGCTAGGGATTCAAAAACCAAATTGAAATCGTTCTTGCCCTCAAGAGCTTACATTCTAACAGGAAAGACAGCTGCTGCTCCTGTGGCCCCACACTCCCAATTCAGAATCCTTCTCACTAAGGCATTTTTAATTCCTTTTTCTCCCTTGTCTTCATACTAAACCAGTAACTAAAATTCTTGATTATTCCTTCAAAGTGTCTCTTGAAACTCCTTCAGTTTTTTGTTTCTCTCCATTTTCACAGTGATTTCTGTAATAACAATAAAACCAAATTAGGTGTTAATTTCAATGTTATAAAATGTTGAAGATGACTCAAGTTATATTTCTCATAGCAAGATACCTTATGGAAATTTTTAAAAATCTAAAATATCTAAAAATTTAAAAATAACTATCTTAGGAATCATGACAAATAGGAAACATCTTAGGAAACATGACAAACAAATAAAAAATGAATGAGAAACTGACTGAAGATGTGTCAATGTTATAAAACATGTAATGCTAATGTCAACTAAATATATAACAATTAAGGTCTTCACCACTGTATTACTCAACTCCTTCAATAGCTTTCCAGTTATTCTATCTTGCTCATTCTATCATGTCTCTCCCCCTTGTAATATTTATAGTTAACATGTATTGCATTTTAATGGTTGCAAATAATCTCATGTGGTCCTCACAGGAACCCTGTGGAATACATGTGAAATACATTTTCTTCATTTTACAGATGAGAAAACTGAGTCTGAAAAAGGTTAAGTGGCTTGATCAGAATCACATACTTAGTAAGTATTTGAGGTCAGATTCAAACTCAGTACTTTCTGACTCCAAACCTCCCACTCTAGCCCCTATGCCAATCTTAGCTACTGTCCACTACCACATTAATTTCTTTGATGATGCCATTTTCCTTAGAACTCTTCAGTGACTTCCCTTCTGTTTTCTATAGCAATGATGTCCAACTCTTTTTTTTATTATACAACTCTATTAGTAAAAAAGTTTTCAGCATTCACTCCATATGTGTATACACAAACACACACACACATACACACACACACATATATATATATATATATATACATATATTCACTTTAGCATAGATTAGTGCAATTGTGTATGGTTGCACTAATAAGCATGAACATTATGAAACTTATACAACATAAAAAAATTAAGAGAATTAAATAAAGATGAAATCATATTGGATCCTAGAGTTTCTGGGGAACCACTGGAGTTTGGAGGAGACTGGTCTGATAAACTTGAAATTTAGAAAAATCACTTTGGTGACTAGTGAGAAGATGAATCATAAACTGGAGAGACTTGAGGGAAGGAGACTATTTGGAGGCCATTGCAAGAATCCAAGAGAGGTAGTAAGGACTGAACTGGGGTGTGGCTGTATGAGTGAAGAAAAGGGGAGGAGATGTGGAAAGACTAGATTTGGTAACTGAGTGGATGTATGAGATGAGGAGGAGTGAGGAGTTAAGATGATGCTGACATTGTGAAGTTCAGTGACTGGAAGGATGCTGATACCCTCAACAGAGATAGGGAAGTTCAGAAGGATGGGACAGGGAGTGCGGAGGATGGAGATAATGTAATAATATTTTCTCTATTGCTGCTTATCCTGTGAATTAAAATGAAAAGGGGAGGAGGTAGGAGGTGGGGAGGACCTCTTATTAATCACTGTCCTGGAGCACAGAATGTATCCTTACCAAAGCCAGAAATTCATCTGGGAGATAGGGTGGGTAAGCTGGGGGAGGAGGGGACTTTTTTTTTTTTAAGCAATCAGGGTAAAGTAACTTGCTCAAGGTTACATGGCCAGTTATTTCTGGGTGTGGTGCTGAGTGTCTGAGCCCGGGATTCAATCTCCAGGTCGTCCCAACACTGGAGCCAGTGCTCTTACTTGCTGAGCCACCTGGCCGCCCCTAGGAGGGGACTTTTCTTAATGTGATCTGTGTAGCTGCCACTATTGGTGTCTAAGCTAAAACTACCCTGAGGGGTCCATAACCAGCACTAAAGTATGGAAGTTTTCACAATTGAGGAAAGGAGCAAAGTGAGGGAGTGTTGGGTGATAAAAGTAGATGTTACATTGGACACAAGTCCCCTGACTGGTTGCTACAAGAAAGGTAGAATTTGGTCCATATTTCTAACCCCAAAATGAAGGAGACACATCCCTTGGAGTCAGTCTGTGGTTTCACTGGGTCAGACCATGGTCCCAAATTTTAAGACCAAAGGCATGCATTCCTCATCCTCCTAAATCTACCCTCAACCTTTCTTTCTACCCTTCTCTCCTTCTAGTCCTTAGCCCACAGGCTACATGAAGTCTACAGCAAACATTATTCTAGTCTGACCCTGATTGAAATGTAATTTGAAAATATTTTAAAACATAAAATAAAACACATGTAATATGAATGTGATTTTCTAAGTTGATATCTGCCAGCAGGGATCCCTATTTATCATTAGTGGTCTCTGTTTCTATTTGAGTTTTACACCACTACTCTACATGCACCATTTTCTTCAGCTAAACTGGTTTATTTCCTGTTCACTAAATCTTACACTTTCCTCTTCCTCTCTGTTCTTTCAACTTTCTGAAAATGCCTTCCCCAATACCCTCTGCCTGTTCAAATCCTACTCATCCTTTGGGAAAAAAAAAAAAAAAACATCCACAGGAAATCCCACCTCTTGCGTGAAACATCTTCTGAGAATCTTGGTTCTCAGAGATGTCTCCCTTCTCTGACCTATGGCATTTATTACTTATGTAATTTCTCTGACAGTAAATTACATATGGACTTGAACTATTTATTCATTCATTTTTTTCCCTCATTAACACTATATCATAAAAAGGTGCTAGACTTTATTTTAAAAGTCTAAATTCACAAAATAGAGACATTATGGGAACATAACTTCAGGGCACTCCCATACTGTCTCTGCTTTGTGACTTTGGATTTTTCTAAGTGAAAATGCCTCCTTTGCAGCTATTCATACTTTACCCACTCTTTAAGGATCCACTCAAGTTGTTTCTCTACTATGAAACCTTCTCTCAGGATTGACAACCATACTGATCCTACTGAAGAGGTTACCCACTAAGAGGGTTAGGGTTGCTATGGAGACACCAAAATACCAACATACCCGCTCTTGCTGAATGAATTCGACTCAAGTCTTCTCTCAGGCAAAGAAAAGTAAAGTTTATTAAAAATTCGCTTGTATTGGACACAGAGTAAGTCTGTGCTAGGTCATCCTATGGCGCTCTTTATATTCTATGGCATTCTATGGTGCTCTCACTATTCTGTGGTGTGAGATGGGTTCTTATATACAGAAGGTTGTGGGAGGAATCTAGGGGTGGTCTAGAGTAAGAGTTTGGGGAGGGTCTTCAGGAGGAGAATGAGGTCAATGAGTGATTAAGGGTGGGAAGTTGCTGGAGGCTACCTGGAGACTACAGATAAGGTGGGCTAGGCCAGTTCAAAGGTGGATTGATATTTTGATAGGCTCAAGGGTGGGAAGTCTAGTAACTGAGGCTTGGGCTCCGCCACAGAGCAAGGCTTATTGCCTCATGCAAATGCCTCATCAAATGAGACAATTTAATCAGAGTTCAAGGGAGGTTCCCAGAGCCTGTACCTCAAGGACTCAAGGCAAGATCAAGGGGGCTCCCAGAGCCCACCTCATCATTACCTTGCTAGAGTTTCTTTTATACAGTGCTGCACCTTTTTGCACTTGACCCCACTGCATGGTTCAGTATAAGCAAATTTTAGGCAGTACTTCAAGCATCTGGAGCTCATAAAGATGATGATGATCATATATTTATTTAGTGCTATAAGTCTATAAAGTGCTTTACCTACATTATCCTCTCAACAGCTTGGGATGGGTACATGATCTTCATTTCACAGATGAAGAAACTGGAGTTCAGAGAGACTAAATAACTTGCTGTAAGGGTAAGGAAGGTGGACTTCAGTTATTATTTCTTGGAGTTCAGTTTCCCAGGATCTGAGGCCATAGCATTCTCTTGTTCCCAGGTATTTTGCTTTATCAATTACAGATGTCTTGCTCTGGCCCAGTTCACAGCTGTAACACATTCTGTGCTGAGTCATGCACCTTTTTGTGTCTTCTGGCTATGAGTCTATCAGTATATATTCTGGGAGACTGGTATTTTGCCTGGGGCTCACTCATGGGGAGAATACTTTGCCAAAGGTCTTTTTGATTTCCTGGATGAGACTGGGCAGCTGTTGTTAAGCACCCTCCAGCTTTGTGAACCCAGATGTTGATGCTCTCTTGGTCTGGTGATGTATGTAAATAGTTATATTACTCTGTTAAGAGAGTTGGAACCCTGTCTGAAGAGGTTACCCATAAAAACAGTTAGGGTTGCTCTGGAGACCCCAAAATACCAACATTCTGGGTCCCGCTGAATGAATTTGATTCAAGTCTTCTCTCAGCCAAAGAAAAGTAAAGTTTATTAGTTTATTTATTATTATTGCGTTTATTAGTATTCGTATTAGACACAGAGTCTAAGTCGTTCTATGGCGTTCTCACCCACATGGGGGGAAGATGGAATCTTATATACAGAAAGGTTGTGGGAGGAATCTAGGGGTGGTCTAGAGGAGGAGTTTGGGAGGGTCTTTAGGAGTAGTCAGATGAGGTCAATGAGTGATTAAGGGTGGGAAGTTGCTAGAGGCTACCTGGAGACTACAGACAATGATGGGCTCAGCCAGTTCAAGGGTGTATTGATATTTTGATAGGTTCAAGGGTGGGAAGTAGATGGACAATGGAGGGCTAGACTAGTAACAGAGGTCTGGGCCCAGCCATAATGTAAGGCTTATGGCCTCATGCAAATGCCTCATCAAATGGGACGATTTAATCAGAGTTCAAGGGGGCTTCCCAGAGCCTGTACCTCAAAGATTCAAGGAGAGCTCAAGGGGATTCCCAGAGCCTGCATCTCATCACTGTCTACTAGATTATTAATTGATTTTCTCCACTTTCAGGGTGCTGATATTTCTTCTGAACTAGTGATGAGATACAGGCTCTGGGAACCCCCTTGGACTCTGATTGAATCTTCCCATTTTATGAGGCGTTTGCATGAGGCCATAAGCCTTTCACTTGCGGCTCTACCCAAACCTGTTACTAGCCTACTCTCCTTTGTCCAGCAACTTCCCACCCTTAATCACTCATTACTGGAGTCTGACCTCATCGACTCCTCCTGAAGACCCGCCCCAAACTCCTTCTCTAGACCACCCCTAGATTCCTCCCACAACTTTTCTATATATAAGACCCCATCTTGCCTCCGTGTGTGAGAACACCATAGAATTTTCCAATACAAGCCTTCCACATACCAAGGCTCCTTAAGAGTCTACCCAATATGGCGAACTTTTAATAAACTTTGCTTTTCTTTGGCTGAGAGAAGGCTTGAGTTGAATTAATTCGGCAGGACCCAGTGTGGCATTTTGGGGTCTGGAGCACCCCTAACCCTATACTTCATCATTTTATGACCCTCTTCACTTGTCGATGATGTTAGTCTTTCTTGGATACTCACTTCTTTACCTTTGTTTTCTACTTATATATCTTTCTGCATTGTTTAATTAACTCCTTTGAAGCTATCTTTCCTTTATAAAAGCAGATCAAGAACCTGTGCTAGCAGCTCTTCCGTGTGCTAGTGTAATTGGGAATATACTTGCCTATCAATGCCTTGATAGTGTTTGAGGTGGGATTGAGAACCAGGTTTTCCAATTTTACCCAAATTAATTTATCTCTTTAGTGCCATACTAATTAATCTACCAAAAATTTGTTTTATAAGGTTAGAAAAGATAGTAACAAAATTCATCTGGAAGAACAAGAGGTCCAGAATATCAAGGGAATTAATGAAAAGAAATGCTGGGGAAGGTGGCCTAGCCATACCAGATTTTAAACTGTATTATAAAGCAACAGTCATCAAAACTACTTCAAACTGGCTGAGGAATAGAAAAGTGGATCAGTGGAATACATTACATACACAAGACACAGCAGTCAATGACTATAGTAATCTGTTTGATTAAACCTAAAGACTCCAGCTTCTGGGATAAGAACTCACAATTCGACAAAAATTGCTGGGAAAATTGGAAAATAGTGTGGCAGAAACTGGGCATAGACCAATATCTTACACCTTTTACCAAAATAAAGTCTAAATGGGTGCTCACTCTAGATATAAAGGCTGATACTGTAAGCAATCTGGGAGAGCAAAGAATAGTTTATCTGTCAGATTTATGGAGTAGGGAAGAATTTATGTCCAAACAAGAGATAGCATTATGAAATGTAAAATGGATAACTTTGAAAATGCGAGATGCTGCTAACAACAAAATATGTTTCCAAGGCGGGGAGGGGGTACCATTTCTAGTAAAGTCTTGGGTACCTAACAAGAACAGACTTGCATCTGGGGTATGTTTCTAGCAACATATGTGAAATGTTCCCTCACTATTACGGCCTGTCAGGTGGTTTCCAGGGACCCTGGTAGGGGTCCCCTTCTAGCAGGTTTAGGGGGCTTTGGTGTATAATTTCTGGTGGGTACTTCACTCCCCCCTTTTTCTTGTTCATAGTTTAAACTCAGACTCAACTGAGTCCAGGGGACTGTTCTCTTGCACTAGGGCTGTGGTACTCACTGATGCCAATCTTGCCATACCAAGGCCAACTAGGATAGGGACTAAAATGGGGGCTGCCAGCACAAAGGTGTTCTTGCATAAAGGCAGTCAGAAGTTAAGCTTGGGTCCAAGGAACTCGGGGTCTACCAGAGTGCTGCCCATGTCTGCAGGGGTGATGGTAATGGGTGGAACAGGGGGGCCATCCAGGGTTTGATCATCACCAGGAGGTGGGTTGAGGACTGGGTTGGGACCGGTGGGAGTAAGATCCCTTGGCACTGGAGTGTGTTGAATAGTGAACCAGGCCCCGGGGTCCCTTCCTGTGACATAAAACCTGATTCCCAAGGTGTCCCAGTTTTCCAATCCTGTTTGGTCCAATCCAAAACCACGATGACAACTGGGTTACATGACTTAAGGGTATTACAATGAAATGAAATGTGGTGGTCACGGCTGCCACCGGAGACCCAGTCAGCAATGGTTACACAATCCCAGTTGGCAGAGTGATATTTCCCTGTCCCCCAAAATCGGGGGTCCCATCCTCAGGGCAGATATACGACTGGGTTGACCAAAGGCTGCTTTTCTGCTCCACAAGCAGCAGCATGGGTCCTTGCAGAATATATGCCTGTATAGGGAAACAACATGAATCTGGGGCACAATGATCAAAGAAAAAGGGTGGGCTGGCTATAAGTCACATTCTTTGCTAGCAGAGTCCCATCAATTGTCTTAGTAAGAGTCCAAGAGTACAAGGTGGGAGCATAGGATTTGGAACCAGCCAAAGGCAGGAATGCCAGGAACAGGAGCATCAGGACAGTCTCTTAATCTTCAGTTGTAAATAACCAGAGTGGTGGATTAAGTCTTTTCTTCCAGCCACCTTAACAGCAGAGTGGTCTGGTACACTGCTCAGACTGCATCCTGCATGTCTTGGAGAGCTTGGAGGGACTTGAGAAGTAAATCATTAACAATCATACATAACAGCATTCACCACCCAAAGTACAATAGGAAGTGGGGTGCTGAACAGAATTTCAAAAAGGTGAGTGAATTTTTACACATATGCATTCAGTTACAAATATTAACACTTGCTTAAATAATAAAATAACTACAAATTCAGGTTAAAACAGCAAGTTCTTTTCTGCTTTAAATTTGTTACATCAATTCAGCAAGAAACATGTCTTGCAAATGGAGGTTTTAGTGGGTCTCTTAGAATCACACTAGAGATTTTTAAATATTTCTTCTAAAAAGATCTTCCTTCTTCAAAACAGTTTCAAGATTTATAAATGATCACTAAACTTTTGTGAAGGAAGTTAATTGAAAATTTTAAAATGATCTTAAGCAGTTTGCATAACTTTCTGTACATGTTTTAATTCTAGATAAAAATAATATTAGATTCTCCAATAAGTTAACATAAAAGAGCTCATATCTTTTACTGATTACTTGCTCTGAGCATAGAAACCTGTTATAGAAAGAAAAAAAGCAGGGACATGTGACATTCCAAATATTCCAGGAGAAAACAACCTTGGCTCTGTGTAAATTCAGGTACAGTCACAGATATTCCATCTCATGCAACATCTGTTCCATCTCATAGCTATTCCATGTCAGGAATAGGTGGGAGACATTCCTTTTCAAAGGAACCTCATGGGTAAACTGAGCCAGGAGGGATCCCATCCCAGACAGAAGCTGATTGTCCCTTTAGCCATTAGCAAATATAGACTTCCACCTGTTGACAGTACAGGATCACATTCTTCTGAGTAGCTAGTGGCATTTCCTCTCAGACACTGATTTAATGCAGACAACTATACCCAAATTCAGACTCAAAATAAAATTTCGTTATAGTCCCAAGTGCTTTTTACCTTAAACAACAAGCTTCACCGATCACAGCTTAGAGACAGTTATAATTATTTCTATTCTCATGGGGCTGCGATAAGTAATAAAGATATATAAGATCTTGTAATGTAAGGAATTCCATTTTCCATCCTTCCAAAATATAAAAGCCAATTTATAGAAATCCTTTTTAATCTTTGCAACTTCTTAGCAAGTTAGGTTTATTTAAAAACTACATGACTGAAACAAAGTTTCTTTCTCAGGCTGAATGGCCTTGCCTGGAGATAGTTTCCAGGGGATTTGACAGTTTTACAACATAAGGAAAATTTATATGAATTGTAAGCAGGAGAGACTGCTCTAAATGGGCAGAACTAGTCAGATAGGTTTTCATCCAGTTAGTTTTTTTCTTTTCCACATACAATAATCAATTAACAATTATAGGTTTTAGCATTAAAACATCAGCCCAAAATAGCTTAATTGATAGTTTTACAAGTTTTTCTAAATAGCAGATATACATATTACAAATCAGGGTTAAAATAACACTACTGGACTTACAAAATTTTTCTCCTCACTCAGATTTTACGATATACAGTGTAGACATACAACAACAGTATAAACTGCTAGATGACAGTAATTGCATTTCCAAATTACATATAAGAATGATTGATATTACCAAGTTAAGAGGCTAGTTGACTTCTGACCTCATTTTCTCCTCTCTTTTTCTCATCTCCCCACATTACAGATGAATTGAAACTCAGAGTTAAATGATTTATTCTAGGTCACACAACCAGTCAGTGCAGAGTTCGGAACACACTGTTTCTCACTAACAAGTTTTTTTTTTCACTTTTCTGATTTTCTCTCTTTCATCTTTCTCTTAGCTGTACCTCTCTGGTTTTTCTCTTTTTGCTCTATATTCTGGGGTGTTTTCTTTCCCTGCTCCATTGTTTTCCAGGAGTCCTTAGCAACCTTCTTTAATTCCTTGGCACTGAAACAAGCAAAGGGATCATTTTCAGCAAGGGAGAGACCTCTTAGATGGTACTGAAGTTGGGGCTTCATGGTACAGAGTAAACTCTATATTTCAGGGGAAAACTCTCCATTTTTCCAAATTCATCACCTCAAAGCCCATCATCAGTCTATGTTCTACCAAATAAACCTCTATAAATGCTCCCTAGTAGCAGACCCTGGTTATGGGGTGGTCAATTTGGGAGAAAAAGGGCACTGCTCAAGTGGGAAGTGCCAGGAGATTTTTAGCCTGGAGCACTGAGGAGAGGGTTTGGGAAATTGAAGTTAAAACTGAAGGCTTTGCTTACTTAGAGGGATGGACTACAGGGTACCTGGGGATCTAAAACTATTGCTAGTGGGAGCTAGGTCAAGTACCCTTTTACTAAACTATTTAGGCTGTGGAAAGAATATAATTTTAGGCTGAATAGCTCAGATGTAACACACACTTTAATAGCTCGGATGAATCCCAGGCTTAGTATATAGGATAATGATTAACTTTGTGTTTGTACCTTTGTTTCACAAGCTTCTTTTCCCTTGTCTAACTGTTCCCATGTCATTCAGAAAAAAATATTCTGTTCCAGGGATTTAACCTTTCAGGTAGGCAGATGACAAGCCAGTGTAGCTCCAATATAGCTACTGTACCTTCCCCCCTTTTTCTTTTTGGAGGAGGTTAATGCAAATTAACTTCACTGCAGCCCTAGCTCAATTATAGCCAGGACAACAGAGAGAAAAAAATCATAATGGTTCAAACCTCTTACTGTCTCCTCAGCTCTGTCAGAGCTGGATGACAGGGGAGGGCTCTGTAGCGCCCGCTAAGAAGAACTGGGACCACAGGGAAGAGAATCTTAGCAGTTGTAACTTGTCACTGTGGCACTGGTCTGGTCAGAGTTGGATCACAGTGAGAAGGCACTGTTGTCCTTAGTCTTGTCAGAGGTAGGACTATGGGGAGGGGAATCTTAGTGGATTTTTCTTTTTGACTTTTTGCTCAAAGAAACTTTTCTTAGGTGTTCATTCCTTTAAAATTTCAGATCTGCTTCAAGGCTTTAAGAGAAACTGCTTCTCATACAACACAGATAATACAACTGTTTACCAGTAACAATCATAGTCTTAATTTTGAACTTTGAAATAAAAACAATTGAATAACCAATTTGGTGACCTTAAACTTCAGTTTTTGTAGTTACACAGAATTAAATTTTTTTTCTTGGTGCCAAATAGTAACCAGAATGAATTCAATTACCTGGGTCTATATTCCCAATGATGTTGCACATCTGTGTTGTCTGTGACCCAGGAAAGGGTTAAGTGTTAGTCCTATTTCAAAGTGCAGCTTGGAAACCTACTTCTCTTTGATCATTGAAGTGACCCTTTTTTCCCTTAGATAGATTTTAGGGGAGAAATTTCCCATTCTCTCTATGTCCATTTGTCTTTCTACTTTGAGAACTTTAGCTGGAATTCAAGGAGTAGAAGGAGAAATGGTATTCTGCCAACTACCTGTCTTTAAGAGACTATCAATCTTTCTAGCTCAGGTACAGCATTCTTTTGGCTGCTGTTTTTGAATCTTACAGAATGGTAGATTTAGAAATTTCTTTACACATACAAACAGAATATACAGAAAATGCAGCAGGGCAAAAGGAAGAAGTCTTCGTCCTTTCTACCTGCCTGGAGCTCCGGGGCCGGTAGGATCAATGAAGGCATCACCAGTATCCTAGAAACAGGATATATACAAAACAACACACACAACATTCGCTTTGTCTCTCTGGTGGTTCCTTGCACTGAAAGTTTGGATTTTGAAAGGGGGCCCAGGGGAACCCCTCAAGAAGTGGAGAAAGTGCACTCCCTTTCCCTGGGGACTCCAGGTGGAGCAACTGAGATTCCTCAGGAAGAGAGCAGGTCAGAATCAGCTGTGGATAGGATTTTGGGAGCCGCCGGGGTCCCCACCCCCTATTTGGTTTTTCAAGGGGAGGGTTGGATTAGGGTTACAGGATGGACAGGCATTTTTCTAGTGGCCCCTTTTTCTGCAGTAGGCACACTGATCTCATTCCAGTGATTGCTGATGGGATGACTCACAACCACCCTCCTCCCTCCCACAGGGGATGTATTTCTGTGGACCAAAGGGTCCTTTGTTCTGGGAGGGGAAAGTGTCTATTTCAATCAAAACCGCCACCACTGCCCTGGCCATGCATTCGTTCAGCTTTTGGTCATTGGCAGTGGCTCCCTGGGCTGAGACTTGGGGCCAAATAGTACTGGGGCCCTCTTTGACTAAGGGGTCCCCCCCCCCCGCACAGATATTTGTTGTCCCATAAATGCAAGTAGAAGATTACAAAGACAAATAAGATCACAGATGATCGTTGATCCATAAATATAGTCAGAAATAGGACAAAACAAGAGTTAAAGTCACAGCAGTGCAGGTAGACAGCACAATTAAAATTACAGTGACACCTAGTGACCAAAAAAACACAGCGACATCTATTGACAGATGTAAAGAAAAACATGAACCGAATAAAAGTAAAGGTTACAGAAACAATTAAGAGACAATTTTGATTACTGGACAGAAATACAGAGAAACAGAAAACAGGGCACTCCAACAGGGTCTCCCGTGGAGACCAGTAAAGGCATCTACGCTGCATCCAGCTCAGCCTCTTTACCATTACAGGAGCGCTCAACAGAAACAGGTCACAGAACACTCATTGGACCGAATTGAAAGAATTTGGGAAGGACTCAGGTTTCTGGTTCGCTCAGGAAAACTGTACGAGCCAGGGGCTGAGGAATTTCACTCGGTGATCACCGCCCCTAGACCGGACTGCCCTCCTGGCGTTCCAGGGAGCCTGGTCCAGCTGTAAATACAGAGCCAAAGGCTATCTCGGTGGAAGCTTCAAAATGTAGTGGACAACTGAGAAACAGGACAGCAAAGCCAATTATAATTTGAGAGGAGTGTTTATTAACCACCTAGCTAGGTGGGAGGTTAGCTTCTCTGTGTCATTTTGTGGATTCTTCAGCTCCAAAGTTTGTTTAGTGTCACCTTTTACATGGATTAGGGAAGGTGGAAGCTGGCGCCCTGCGAAGGTCCTGCTTCTACTTTGCTATCTGGACTCCTCCCCCTTCTCTTGCCTCTTTCATATGAGATAATTTACCCTATTCTATCTCTCATTTTCTCCTTTTCTCATTATATTCCTCTCTCACTTCTTAATTTTATTTTTTAGATATCATCCCTTATGATTCAACTGATCCTGGGATCTGTCTATGTATACATGTGTACACATATGCACATACTCACATGTGTACTTATACACACATACACCCTCCTATATATACATATATATGTATGTAAACATATATATTCCCTTCAACTATCCTCATACTGAGAAAAGCCTCTTGAGTTACACTTATAGTTTTTCCATGTAGGAATGTAAATAGTTCAACTTTAATAAGTTCCTTATGATTTCTTTTTTCTGTTTGCCTTCTCTTGCTTCTTGTATTTGAAAATCAAATTTTCGGTTCAGCTCTGGTTTTTTCATCAAGAATGCTTGAAAGTCCTTTATTTCATTGAATTATCAAATTTTTCCCTGAAGCATTATACTCAGTTTTGCTGGGTAGGTAATTCTTGGTTTTAATCCTAGCTCCTTTGATCTCTGAAATATCATATTCTAAGCCCTTTGATCCCTTAGTGTAGAAGCTACTAGATCTTTTGTTATCTTGATTGTGATTCCACAGTACTCAAATTGTTTCTTCCTGGCAGCTTGTAATATTTTCTCCTTGACCTGGGAACTCTGAAATTTGGCTGCGATATTCCTAGGAGTCTTCTTTTTGGGATCTTTTTCAAGAGACAATCAGTGAATACTTTCCATTTCTATTTTGCCCTTTAGTTCTAGAATATTAGGGAAATTTTCCTTGAGAATTTCCTGAAGGATGATTTCTAGGTTCTTTTTTTGATTATGGCTTTAAGGTAGATCAATAATTTTTAAATTATCTCTCCTCAATCTATTTTCCAGGTCAGTGTTTTTTCCAATGAGATATTTCACATTGCCTTCTGTTTTTTCATTTGTTTGGATCTGTTTTATAGCATCTTGATTTCTCATAAAGTTATTAGCTTCCATTTGCTTTAATCTAATTTTGAAGGAATTATTCTCTTCAGTGAGTTTTTGAAATTCCTTTTCCATCTGGGCATTTCTACTTTTTAAGGCATTCTTCTCTTCATTGGCTTTTTGGGTCTCTTTTGCTATTTGAGTTAGTCTATTTTTTAAGGTGTTATTTTCTTCAGTATTTTTTGGGGTCTCCTTTAGCAGGCTGTTAACTCTCTTTTCACAATTTTCTTGCATTATTCTCATTTCTCTTCCTAATTTTTCCTCCACTTCTCTTACTTGATTTTCAAAATCCTTCTTGAGCTCCTCCATGGTCTGAAACCACTTCATATTTTTCTTGGAACCTTTTGATGCTTTAGTTTTGACTTTGTTGACTTCTTCTGGTGCCATTTTTTGATCCTTTCATCCTCCCAAAAGGATTCTATTGTCTGATTGTGCTTCCTCTTCTTGCTCATCTTGCCAGCCAATTACTTGACTTTTGAGCTCTTAGCCATGGTTGAACTCTGCTTCCAGAGTGGAGAGAGTTATGTCCCAAATGGCTGGGGTTTTTGCAAATGTTGTCAGAGGTCTGAGGAGGGTGCCCTCTCCACATACACCCCAAGCTCTGGCACACTGCCCACACACACCAGGACAACCACCCAAGACTGCGATCCAGATCTAAGTAGGTGAAAGCAAGAGCTATTACCCTCTGAATGGTCACTTGGTCCCCCTACAATCTGTAGGCCAGGAGCTCCTGAGGCAGCCATGCAGCAGCAGCTGAAGCCCCCATGTCTCTGCCACTTCTTGCCCCAAGGGCAGGGGCCGGACCACACTCTTTTGTCACCTGGTTCTAACAGAGTCCCCACTGACCTTTTACTTTCTTTTTGGCATTTATGGGTTGAGAAGTCTGGAAATTGCTATAGTTGTTGGTGATTCACTCTCCTGAAGTCTGCTCTGGCTGGTCTCTGCAGCTGATAAGAACCACCCAAGGCTGTTCACGGCTCCCAGTGTGATAAACCCTCCCTGTTGGCTTGCCAGGCTGCCTTCAGTGGGATATTTGTTTCTCTCTGTCACTTAGTGTGTTCTGTAGCTCTAAAATTTGTTTAGTATCATATTTTACAGGTATTGGAGGTGAATCAGAGTGGGAACAGAGTGGATTTCCTGTTTAGTCCCCATCTTGGCTTTGCCCTGAGAACCTTAGTCTTAATGAAAGCACTATATAACTTTTTAGTGGAAACTATCCCTTTTCCCTATTCAATTCTGGATCTAGCTCACTGTCCATGTCTAATGCCTGTACCAAGTATATCTACTGATGAATTACCTCTGTAGGTCATCCAATAGCATATCCTATAAATTAGACATTTTTCATCCAATTTATTTTTCATGGGTGTATAATTAGGCTATAGCTTGAGTGATTTTACATAATATTTAGTATTAATAATATTTTACATGATATTTAGTAAGATCTACAATTTTCCAGGGCTTACTGAAATCAACACAATGTCTTCTAAAACCATCTTGAACATCCTCTATAGAGAGTAATTTCTCCATTTGAACTTTCACTCGAACATTTTCCAAGTCATTGTAAAAAAAAATTTTTGGTAAGCATATGTTTCCTATTTTATGTTTCATTTGATATTAATAACTAGAGCGCCAGTCACAGTTCTGAGTACAGACCCTGCCCACTAAAATCCTGGAGGAAAAAAAATTGGGAAGCAAGTTGGCAATTGTAAAAGATGTAATAGTCAATCTTCAAGGAATTATGAAAAGATAAGCACATCAATATGTTGTTGGTGGAGCTGTGAATTGGTCCAGCCTTTCAGGAAAACAATTGGGAACTTGTATGTTAAAGAAATGACTAAGATACCCATATCCTTTGGGAAGAGAACCCACTGCAACATATATATCCCCAAGAAGATAAGTGGTAAAAAGATCCCCTACACACACACACACACACACACACACACACTATGTGCGTATATGTATATATATGTGTATTAGCCTTTTTATCATGGCTAAGAACTAGAAACAAAATAGTTGCTCATCAGTTGGGGAATAGATAAATAAATTGTGGTACATGAATATAATTGCCTATTTCAGCATAGTAATTAGCAATTGCATATAAAGAATACAGAGATACATAGGAAGACTTAAATGAACTGATGAAAACTGAGGAAAATACAACCCAAAAAACAAAGTATACAATGACCATAACAATGTAAATGGAAAGAACAAAAAAATGAAACCAAATGCTGTGTAATCATAATGAACAAGCTTATCTAAAGAAGAAATGAAAAATATAACTCTTCTTTTCAGAGCTGGAGCTGGGGGATCAGGGAATAATATACGATGAGTGTGGAATATTCCATGCACTGCCAGACTGAGTCGGTGTGTTGGTAGTTTTGCTAAATTGTTTTTCTTATTACTCTCTTTCATTATAGGAGATGGTCCTCTGGATAGAGGCTAAGGAGAGTTATGTTTGGAAATGAAAGTGATACAAAAATAAATGATATTGATATGTTTTTAAAAGTTTAGTTCCTATTTCAAGGAAGGTAATAATCTTATTATTTTCTGCTCTCGACTAACCACATCTATAGTGCTGTACTGCAAGAGAGACAACATGGTGTAGTAGATACCATGCTAGACTTGTAGTCAGGAAAATATGAGTTCAAATCCTTCCTCTGACTCTTACTAGCTATGTTACCCTAGGCAAGTCAATTAACATCTCTGAATCTTAGATTCCTCATCTGCAAAATTCAAATGAATAATTTGAATGTCTATAATATCTACTATATAAAAAATGTCTATAATATCTACTGTAGTATCAATAGGGTAGTTAGGTGGTACAATGGACAGAGTACCCAGCATGGAGTCAGCAAGACTGTTTTCCTGAGTTCAAATCTGGTCTCAGACATTTACTAACTATGTGACCCGGGTAAGTCACTTAACCATGTTTGCCTCAGTTTCCTCATCTGTAAAATGATCTGGAGAAGGAAATGACAAACCAGTTCAGTATCTTTGCTATGAAAACTCCAAATGGGGTCACAGAGAATCAGATATGACTGAAAATGACACAACAACAAATAGTATCTATTTTTCCAGGCTTTTAAAAATAGATAACTATATTTAAAACAATTTTAAAACTTTAAAGCACTATGTAAATGTCAGTTATTTTCACTCTGTGTAGATCTGAATGTAACATGTTTAGAAGAGATATTGTCAGTTTGGAACATATAAAGAAGATGACTACTGGGATAGTAAGGTGGTAGTTGGGAATGATTAATTTTAAAATTCAATTTATTAAGTACCTACTATGTGCAAGACATTAAACTAGGAACTGAATTCATTGAACAAACTTGGGGGGACGTTTAACCTTGAGAAGAAATGACTTGAAAAGACAAGGAGTCAAATTTTGAAGGATGACAGATTAGAGTTCTTTTGAAGTAAGAGAGACTGAACTTTTGTTCTGCTTGGTCCTACTGCTCAGAATTGGGGTTAATGGGGAGAAATTATAAAGAAGAGGATTTTAGCTTACTAGAAGGTTCCCAACAGTCTACACTGTTGAAAAATAGAACAGATTGCTTCCTTTGGTAATGAGTTCCCCGTCACTGGAGGTATTCAAATGGATGACCACTTATTGGGGATATTATAGAAAATTTATGATTTGAGCTGGGGTTGGACTAGCTGACCTCTAAGTTTTCTCATGACTCTCAGATTTCTCTAATTCTAAACACCAAATAGCCTATGGTAACTATGCCATGTTGATAGTTCCTTAAAGGATTCATTTTTTCAAAGTCTTTCAAACATGAACTGTAGACATTCCTACATCCTACTTAGGAAACTATTTCTTGAGGAGCAGTCATCACATTTTTGAAAAATTATGGTGGCAGCTGATCCAAAATCTTGGCCTTGAACTCCAGCCAATGTTTTCTTGACTCCAAAGTGTCCTGCCAACACAAAGTAATTGCACAGCTGACAGACCCTCTCTTGTTACTCCTTAGGAATGACCATCATTTACAACCTCTAATGCCAACTGGGGACTCCCAGTGAACACACAGCCACTCGGGGTAATTTTTCAATGAGTCATCTTCTGGCCAACCAGCCATCCAATGTCTGCCCCAGAAAAATGCCAATAATCTTGTACTTCAGATAATCTTCAGCATGGTCTGGGCCCTCTATTTTCACTCCAACTGTAATAGTAGCAGTTATTCCATCATACCTTCAAGTTGCCTCTTGCTCTCCTGGCCATGTAATTTGGTACCTTTTTGTGTACTCTTTCAGCTCCCTCATAGGTACTACTGTCTGTGACTCTGTGTCAATATATAAACCTGTCAATAGAATTGTAAAAAGAAACACCTCATGTTCAGCATTACAAACAAGCATCTCTGTCTTCAAGGGTGGAATGGTATTTGGCATTTGGGAAAAAATTCTTTATATGTCTATATTCTGCTCTATTCCTCTCCCAGCTCTGTTTTTGAGTCTCCAGACTTTTCTACCATGCCTTAACTGCCTTCTCACCCTGGAGCATTCCTGTGCCCCTATAGCTCCTTCCTCCTATGGTTAAGCTTCTTCCCAGACTTCCATTTTGAGGAAGGGTACAAGGTAGCCATCATTTATTCCCCTCCTGGATCAGTTTCAAACTCTGGAGTTTACTACCACAATCCACAGAGGTACCTAGTTTCCCCTTTCTTGCTCTCTGCCCCTTTAAAATTCCCTTTTATGTGGTTTCTTCCCCCATTAGAATATAAGCTCCTTGAGGGCAGAACACTCCTTGTCTTCTACTTGCATCCCAAATGCTTAGTACAGTGCCTGGCATATAGTAAGTGCTTAGTAAATGCTTCTTGATGTGGCTTAACTTAATTCCTTTCTCCTCATAGTTTCTGAATTTAGAGTCCCCTGAACTGCAAATTCTGAATTTAGATCCCCCTGAACTTCAGATTCTACAAGATTAAGAATGAAGGGCAAAAGCAGCCACTATGGGAGATGTTGCCCAATACCTCATAGATATGGGTTTGAATAGAAAAGTAGCTTAAAATTGTCGCATGTGGCATGATTTAATATCACCAAATTAAATGACTACAATAGTTTTTAGATTTGTTGTTGAGGCTAAGTTGCTAATATGTCTTTTGTTGCCAGATGACATGAAGGAAAATAAACCTAGGAGAGTGGTCAGGTTAATGTGAGTTCACTATTCTTATCCTCCAGGACACAGCCCATCCTTAGGATAGTCTGGAGTGTTGATTCCAACTAGGATTTCCAGAGTCATGTCAGGTCCATCTAAGAATGAAACCTCAAATCTTTCCACTTTATTCCTATCTCATTCATTCATTCAAGAGATAAGTATTGAATAACTACTGTATACATAGATGCTATAGGAGATACAGAAAGTAAAAAACATAGTTCCCATTCTCATATAGATTATCATCCAATGGAAAATGTATTTATGGAATTATGGAGAAAATATGAGTTTTTTATTATGAAATTATGAAAATTTTATTATGAAATTATGAAAATATTGTAAAATTATGGAAAAGGTTTACATAAATGAGGTGGTAAGAAACCACCTCAACCAATTCAGGTTGAAGGTTGACTTTTTCTCTGCACCTTAGTGTTTCAGAGAGGGCCTGTACCTCTTAAGTGGCTTGGCTTCACACACAGTGGTTGGCTTTGTACAACCAGTATGTACCAGCTCAGGACTTCAACTTTGATCTTCTTAGTTTCAAGGCCAGCTCTTTAACCACTGTCCCATACTGCCTCTCATGAATCAAAAAAATAGAATTTCAGGAAGGACTTAAGAGGTTGAGTCCCACCTAAACAGGAATTGCTTCTAATATCCCTACCACATGGTTTTCCAGCTTTCAGTTGAAGATCTCCAGGTAAAGGAAATCCAGAACCTCCTGAGGATGCCCACTGTCATTTTAGTTAACTCTGATTGGCAAGAAGTTTTTCTCTGAATTGAGTCTAAAGGTTTCCCCAACTCATTGTTCTTGGTGCTGCTCTCCAAGGCCGAGTGAATCAAATCCCTTTTCCACATTTTGGATTTTTTTTGTTTTTGTTTTTGGAAGTAATGGGGCTAAGTGATTTGCCCCAGATTACACAGGTAGGAAGTGACTGAGGCTGAATTTGAACTCATTTTCCTGAGTTCAAGGTCAGTGCTCTATCCACTGTGCCACCTAGCTGCCCCCTATGGATAGCCTTTTGAATGGGATAAACGAAGCATTTTAGGTGTTCAGAGAAGACAAAGATTTCTGATCGGGGTGTTCAGTGAAAATTTCACAGAAGTGTCTGAGTGAATTAGAGTCAAGAGACCCAAGCTACAGTCCAAGGTTCACCAGTGATTTACTGTAAGGCCTTGTGGGAGTTATTCAAACTTTACTGGGCCTCCACTCCTTCATATGTAAAATAAAGGGTTTGTATTATGTGCTCTTTTTTTTTTCATTTTTTTGGATTACATGTTCTGCAAAGTGCCTTCAAGCTCTAAATTTTATGAACTTTACAACTTTAATATTCTGTGGTTCTTTAGGCCCAAGCAAAAGGATAGGATCTTAATGGGATATACTGGAATTCCAGGCAGAGAGAATATCAGGGCAGGCACATGGCATGTGCTAGGAACAACATAAATCAATCTGGTTAGAATATAGGGTTCGGGTAGCAGATTAGGAAACTAAGGCTCAGAAGATGAAGTGGCCTGGCCAAGGACATATGGCTAGGAATTGGCCAATGCTGGGAGTTAGACTTCTGTTTTCTGACTCATCTAGTTCATATAGTGGTCTGCAATGTTAAAAAAAATTATAATAAAAATACTGCAAAGGGGGTAATATTTAATCATACCAGTCAGTCCTCAACTTAAAGCCCCTTTACAGTTCCCAGTTGCCTACCAAATAAAGTTAGAACTCCTTTGTCTAGTATTCATGACCTACCACAGTCTAACATCACCTTACCTTTCTTACCCTAAATGGCATTATTCCTTTCCATGTGTGCTGTGTTCCAACCTAACCAGGCTACTTGCTATCTTGTCTATATCCTTCATGAAAGACATCTGTGCCCTTAAGTACACCATCTATATGTAGAGAATCTCCATCTCCTCCTGCCCCCATTTCTACCAGTTGAAATCCTACTCATACTTTGAAGTCCCACTGATATGCCGCCTCTTCCATGCAGCCTCCCTTGAACTCCCTTTCAGGAATGATCTTTTCCACCTCAGACTTCACAAAACACTTCATTTGCACCTCTCTGATGTACTTACATTGTCATTATAGTCATTGCAAAAGGGCTGTTTCTTCTTACTGGATCATAGGATCATAGACTGAGAACTGGAAGGTAACTCAGAAGTCATCTAGTCCAACCTGTCATCATATAGATGAGAAAGCTGAGAATATTCTTGACTGAGATCACATAGGTCATCCCAGGTCCTTGGGCTCCAAATCCAGGGCTCTTGCCACTGTATCATACTTCCTTCCCAAGTTCCGTCAGGGAAGATCTCCGTGTGTTTTGTATTATTTATATTTTCCCCAATGCTTAGCACAGTGCTCTGAACATTATAGTTGTTTAAGGAAGTGCTTGTAAGAAGTCAGAGTATCAGAGATAAACCAAGTCTATTGGATTTTACAGGAAATCAGTTAGCCTTTGTCACCATATCTAGATCCAGAAATATTAAATGCAGCCTAATCTTCATTCATACATTGAACTTTCACTCACACTGTGTATGTGTATGTGTGTGTGTGTGAGAGAAAGAGAGACAGAGGATGGGGGGAGGGAAGGGGAGGAACAGAGAAGGTTGTCTCATCATACCCCAGGTTTACATTAAAATGTGAAAAAAATATATGAGAGTAGGTCCTTCCTATATACTTCTATGGTATAGTGCTCCGGTCATGCATCACTCAATTTTGCAGATGTAGAAGCTGAAGTATGGGTGACTCATTTACCTGGCACACACTACTCAAGTCATAGGGGATGCAAGGAATAGACATAGCTCAAATAATTTTACTATCATTGGTGGAAGGGTCTTTCACCTATTTTCATTGAAAATAGCATTTTGAGGTGAGGGCACAGTCAGCACCTGGTCATATACCATGATGTAATATACCATGGTCAGTGTATATTACATTACACAGCATGAGGTTTTTTGAAAATGTCAGATAAATCAACTAGTTGTATGACTCAGCCTTCAATGGTCAATCAGTTCTTTGAGGAGAGTTCAGATTATTCATCATTAAAATAAGAGGATTGGACTAGATGGTCTCAAAGCTGCCTTTCAGCTCTAACACTATGATACTATGGTCCTACAACTCCCCAAATTCATAGCAAACAAATGACAAATACAAAATTTTCCCCAAAAGACACAGAACATACTCGCAATGTTATTGTTTGGTTTCCAGTCAAAAATCATCACTCAACTAACATTCACCACCATGTTCCACCTGGTTTTAGATTTCACTGCCTGAGTTTAATACAGTTCTCCTTACAAGCCTTCTGTGGTGTTTTATAATGATGGAAAGACTACTTCATCTTGGCCTCCACTGTTCTTCAGTGAACTAACCATAGTGTCACTGTATGGCACCATTTATATACTTGGACCAGAATAATCGAAATAAACATCCTACCCACATACTCAGTCTTGATTTCTCTTCAAATGCAAGATGAACTGATGTGGCTGGCTTCTTTGGGAGTACATATAGTTCAGCCTGGACACCTTTATGGAATAACTATGGTTGACAAGCTACATTTACTGCAACTGAGTTTCTTGTTCATCAGATTTTATTTCCATTGATGTTCCATTAGGACCCAGTATATTTAGCTTGGCAGCTCAAAGTTCATGTCGGCATGATATCAGCCCCAAAGAGGACAGAGGGGAAATGCCTTAGTATATCTCAAATTGCCTTGTATACCTCTCTGTCACATGGCTGTAAAATAGGAAATCACACTTTGTATGTTTCCCTTTATTTCTTTATTATTCTCTCTTGCAACTCTATGCCCACTTTAACACAATAAAACACATGTCAAAGAGAGAAAGTATGACTCAAAATTAATGAATTAAGAGCTTTGATTTTTCTGTAAGGCAGACTGAAATCCACTGTACATTCTTAGCAGTATTTGACTAGAGAAAGATCTAATATAACTGGATATTGACACTGTCATCAAAATGTGCTTACTGAATATAATCAGTTAGATGGTGGATTAATCACCTTCTGAAAACATCTTCAACCTTGGGAGGAAGGATTTTCCCCTCCATAGTTTCCTGTTTATTCTATTTTTAAAATATTCTGAACTTAATGAACACTAAATAAGATGAATGTTTCTTTATGCAAATTAGAAAAGGAAACAAATGTTGCACCTGAAGTTATGATTCAACATTTTATTTTCAAAACTGTCCTACTCATTTGTTTACTACTGACTTATCTTCTATTCCATTCTGAAGCATTGTTGAAATACTTCAATAATCTCTTTTTCTTTACTTTCCTTCTTTTTTATTTCAATAACAGTATTTAGTCTCCTCTCCTCTATCCCAAACTCCCCTACTCAAATTGCCACAAAAACCCATTTCTATTAAATATTAGTTGAATGAAGCAAATCCCCACATTAACCATGTCTACAAATGTACATTTCATTTGTATCTTGAGTTCCATGCCCCTCAAGAGATGGGTAACATGCTTCATCATCAGTCCTCCGAAGTGCGGTTGGTTATTGTTCTTAAGGCTCTCTCAGATCTTTCAAAGTTGTTTTTCTTGATGATGTTGGTGTTACCAAATCAATTGTTCTCTTTGTCCCACTTATTTTACTTTCATTAACTCATGCAACTCTTCCCAGGTTTCTCTGAAACTGTTTTTCAGTTTTTCACAGCACAAAAACATTCCATCACTTCATATGCCATAATTTGTCCAGGCATTTTCTAATTGAGGGACATCCCTATGTTTCTAGTTCTTTGCTGTAACAAAAGAGAAGGTATAAATATTTTTGTACTTATGGATCTTTTCCCTCTTTCTTTGATATCTTTGCATTATAAGCCTAGTTGTGATACTGCTGAGCCAAAGCACATACATGGTTCAGTGATTTTTTTTTTTTGCGGGGGGGAAGCATAGTTCCAAAATTCTTCCCAGAATGGTTGGACCATTTCATAGCTCCATCAAAAGGGAAGTGTGCCTTTTTCTGCAGGCCCTCCAACAACCAGAATTTTCTTTGATGGGTATGAGATAGAATCTGAGTTGTTTTAATTTGCATTTCTGTAGTTATTAATGAGTTGAATATTTTTTCATGTCTGTTGATAGCTTAGATTTCTTCTTTTGAGAACTGTTTTTTTTTTCAGATAATTTGACCCAGGGGTGGAGAACGTGTGGCCTCAAGGACTGATGCGGCTTTCTAGGTCCTCTGGTTCTACCTTTTGACTGAGACCAATTTTACAGAACAAATCCTTTTATTAAGGGATTTGTTCTGTGAAGTTTGGATTCCCCATATCTGATTTGACCATTTATAAATTAGAGACTAGTTCTTGTTCTCCTGTATTTGAATTCAGTCCTTATATAACTTGGATATGAGGACTTTATCAGATAAAGCTGCATCAAAGATTTCTTATTGTTGTTGTTAATTATTTCTAGAAGGAAGGAATTACATCCAAAATATAGAGTAATTACAGTTAATTACACAAGATCGGAAGAGAGAACCCCATGGGCAAGGTAAAAACTTTACAAATTCATATCAGAAAATTTTAACACCTGGAGGTTCCTTTCAGTGTCCCTTCCCATCCAACCCACCAGCCAGGTACAGGCCACCAGCAGCAAGGCTTGTGCCTAGAAGCCTGGTCATAGGGTAGAGAACCTCCATGGCTACAGTGATTTTGCCCAAATAGTCTGCTTTTCCAACCCATAAAGAAGCAGCAGACTGCTGATTCTGTCCAGTCAGCCAAATGAAGAAAAGTAAACTGGAAGGAACTATCAAGCAAGCTGAAAAGGTGCTTAATTATGGAGATGCCTCAGACGTGATGGGAAGGAAGGGCCTGGAAACCTATCAAAGTGGCCCATTATATTCTTCCAGTTTAGTCAGAGCAAGGACCCTGCCCCACTGACCTCACATCTCCCAATACAAGGAGGCTTAGTCAGCCCTGTGGCCCAGCCTTGGGGGTCTGATCATGAATGAAAGGATAAGGGTCAAAGAGGGACAGGGAACATAACGAAGAAACCAAAACAAGAAACTGAAGCTTCGAAGATCAAGAAGGAAATCATTGATAAAATCCAGTGTCTAAGTTATGTTCAATCCAATGGAGAGGATCTTAAAAATAACAGAAAGAATGAGCAAAATGCACTGAGTGTATTGTGTGTTTTGTAAACAAAATGGCGTAAGACTATAGACCTACTTGATGTCACAGTTCACATGAGTAGGGTGGTAGTTGCAAGTTTTTGATCCAAATACCATTCTGTTGGATCCAAAGGTGCCATCGTTTACTGATATTACCTTCAATTTGTCACTGCATAAAATGTCTTTGGAAGCATTAAAAGGAAGAATAGGTATGCCTTTTACCACCACCACCACCCCCCAAGTCCTGAAAGGGGTATCAGAAGTTAATTCTTAATTTGTTTCAGAAAAAAAAAGTACTAGGTACATGAAAACCTTGTTCATTTCAATCTT
>NW_027185665.1:1285087-1286804 GCF_028583685.1 Petaurus breviceps papuanus
CTCTCTCTCTCTCTCTTTCTTTCTTTCTTTTTTCTGCTTTTTGGGGGGCAATTGGGTTTAAGTAACTTGCCCAAGGTCACATGGCTAGGTTTTTTTGCTTGTGTGTGTTATGTCTGAGTCTGGATCTGAACTCAGGTCCTCCTGACTCCAGGGCCAGCATTCTACTCACTGCACTACCTTGCCACCCCGGTAAGACTCTTTCTAAAATATTAGGCTTTCTAGTATTTGTAAATAGAACAAACTGAAAATTACTGAATCTCTTCTTGGATCAGAAGATTACAGTACTGCAAAGACATTGTTCTGAACATTGTGGGTCATTATGTGGTACTATTGACAGTGAGGAAAATTGGACAGAATCTATACTGACCCCAGGATGTACCCTGGAAAGTTTTTGTTTTTACAAATTCTAGTCAATTCAGGACTATAGCTAGCTAGGTAGCTATTACCATAGACATTGCTATGGTATAAAGTCATCCAGGATAGCTGAGTAGAGGGAAGACCTCCTACTCCTGGAGGGTACATTTCCCCCATTGCCTTCTCTCCTTACCACCCCCACCCCCCAACCCCAGGTTAATGGAATTCATCTGGACTCATCTGGTTTGGAGGAGATAAGAGTCACCAATTTGATTCCTTGTAGTGAGATCAAGACTAGCAGGCCTTACCAGAGACCTTTTCATTGCCTTGTAAGGTCCTTCTTACATCTACAATAGCCTGCCCTATAAATTCTCACTGCCATCTGACAATGTCTGATGTGCCTATGGGCCTTACCTTATGTCCTATATGACAGACGGCAAACAGACCCTTACGACTTCTGGGTCTTTCCAACTGCCCTGCAGCTTAACTTTCTTTTATATCTCCCCCAAACAGAGTGTGAGCTCCTCAAGAACAGGGACCATCTAGCTTTGTTTTGTTTGTTTTTTTTCTATTTGTATGCCCAGTGCTTAGCACAAAGTAATCACTTAATAAATGCTTTTCCCTCCACTCATTCAACCAGTAATATTATCTAAATATAACCAATAGAGATCCTGGAGGATTTACACAGACTAGATAGAAAGAATTACAGATATGAACAAAATAGCCATTTAGAAAAATCAACTAAGAAATCAAATGAATCTGACAGCGTAGGCAATGATCCACACCTATAAGCCTTGCCACTGAAAACAAGGGAGAGAAATGCATTTTGTCACCTCTTCTTCAAGGTCAAGAAGATTTGTTATAACTACATACTATTTGAGGTTTTTTTCCTTTAAATTAATTTCTTTTAAGATAGCCTTGGGAACAACAGAATAAGCATAAAGTTTGGTTTTTTTAATCACTTTGCCAGTCTCAACAAACTCCACACTGACAGTAGTCCTAATGAGGATTCTGATCACCAGTTAAACATGCCATTAAATTAGAAACAATCATTAATTTTAAAATGGAGGATGGAAGCTCAATCTATTATTAATTTTCTAGCCATGGATAAATATTGCCTATTTGTCAGAAATTAACTGTGAAGAAAAACACATTATAATATTGACAAGAGGGCCAGAAATTTAGTTTCTATTAATCTGTTCACATCCTTCTTTCCCATCTTCCCTCCCTCCCTCTCTTCCTTCCTTCTTTTTTCTTCCTTCTTTTCCTTTCTTTCTCTCTTTTTCTTATCCTCTTTATCTTTCCTTCCTTCCATCTTCTTTCTTTCTTTCTTTCTTTCTTTCTTTCTTTCTTTCTTTCTTTC
>NW_027185665.1:1286814-1311947 GCF_028583685.1 Petaurus breviceps papuanus
TTCTTTCTTTCTTTCTTTCTTTCTTTCTTTCTTTCTTTCTTTCTTTCTTTCTTTCTTTCTTTCTTTCTTTCTTTCTTTCTTTCTTTCTTTCTTTCTTTCTTTCTTTCTTCCTCATTGATATAGGAAGTTCACATTAAGGAAATTCCCTTTAATAATGCAAATCAGCAATTGCATTTTTCAGTGTGAGTTTCTGAAGTACTGAGTGCCTGGAGTCACACAGCATAAGTCAGAAGTGAGACTTGACCCTAGCTCATCTTGACTTTGAAGCCATCTGTCTCACATACTCTCAATTCATATCTTAAAGGTAATTAATCTGATTCGATAAAGTCTCCTCATTTCCTGAACATCCTTTTGAACAAGCTCACCAATTACTTAAAACTAAATAAAATGTATACCCTAAACAGCTTTAGCCCTAGAGGCTGAGGAAGGAACCAAGGAGATATCCAGCTCACCACTGGAAGTCCTTGTTTCAGGGGAAACGTCACTTCTCTGTTTAAATTTTCAAGAATTGGAGGAAGATCCCTTTCAATCACAGTGACCCAGGTTTCCGGTTCAGCCTAGATAACTAAACATTTAGAAGATGAAAGAATCTTCCTTGTGACCAGGCATTTTTAAATCCTAAAAGCCACCGCCCTCCTTCCTAAACTACTAGGCCCAGCTGCTGCTCAGAAAGTTCTCTCATTTAGCCAACGTAATTGCTCTACCACAAACTCAGCCTTGGAAGCAGGAACAGAAAGGTCCGGAAAGGGGTGCCAAAGTCCAGTTTGTTTGTTGTATGTGGACTCATTTTATAATTGTTGTGATATCACATTCTAGAACCCCTTATTTCTATATTTCTTTAGGGCATTCTCAGGCTGTTTTATCAGAACCACCCCAAGGGAAAAACTTGGCACAAAGTTATTTTTCCTCTCTACTTAAAAAATCAAAACAAAACTCTGCTTAATCTAAGGTTATCTATAGCCATCCCTCCCTAGGCTTTCTGATTCTTTCTTGTAGATCAGAATGAACTTAGGAAGGATTTTTATTTATAAAGGGATGAAGTGAGGGAACGAGGAAAGGGAGCTAACATTTATTAAGTGCCTATGATGTGCCAGGCATTTTGCTAAGTATATTATAAACATTATCTTATTGGTTGATTTGATATGAGAAGTTGAGTAGATGAAGAATCGACCTCAAAGTCAGGACCCAAGTTCAAGTTGGAACATAAGAGCTGACTGATCCTTGAAAAATCATTTATCACCCAGTATTCCAGTCAATTCTAAGCTTGTAAATTGCAGATCAGTTGGTAATCTGCATTATTACAGGGATTTCCCTCTCTGGGAGTATCTTCACAGGCAAAATCGAAGGTTTAAATTAAAAAAAAAAACCATTACAGTGGGAGGGGGGAGAGAATGAGAGAGAGGGAGAAAGAGAGAGAGAGAGAGAGAGAGAGAGAGAGAGAGAGAGAGAGAGGGAGAGAGAGAGAGAGAGAGAGAGAGAGAGAGAGAGAGAGAATTTATTATATGTTTACTATATGCCAGGTACTATGCTTAGGGGTAGGAATACAAAGGAAAACATATAAGCCAGTTGATGCCTTCAAGGAGCTTGCATTCTAATGGATGAAAGTAAACAGAATGTTAAGGAAAATTATCAGCACAGTGCTAACATTGGACATCTCATGGACTCACTGACTCTGCTTAGCTTTAAGTTAAATGACTCCTGGGAACTACCCAGGATTAAAGCTGGGGTCAGGGGACTAGTTTCCCACTGCTTCTATCATCATCTTTAAGTTGTTGGCTGGAGTACGACTTTGGACTCTGAACTAGGCAATGGCATCTTCTCTTCACAGGTCCCTGCATGATAGCTGAAATGGCCTCCAGATTCTGGCTTTGCCCATTGGTCCTTAAAAATAAACAAACAAAACCCCATCCTCATGTGACACTCTCAACCAATCAGGTCTAGCTACCAACACCTGGCAACTTGTGCAACTCTCATGCATCCAGGCAATCTCTTCATCCCTGGGTAGGTTATTGTGTCTTGTTTCCTCTCTCAGCCAGGTGGTCATCTCAGAAGATATGTATATCAATCAGATTATACACTCAATCCTGTCACCAAGACACATATTCGATTCCACATCAATTTTACCTGAAGACCCCCAGGGACACATAATTTCTTTATAATTGGGGTATATTCAAAAAAATATAATTAAGCTCAAATTGTGTTTATTCAAAATTCTGAAAAAGGCAATAAAGATTCGTTCTTCTAAGGTAGATGGAAACAAGTATGACTGGCATATAAAAAAAAAAACCCAAATATAGTGTGGAATAGAAGCGAGAGATAATAACAATTAAAAACAACCCTTAAGGCTTCACATATCAATTCACTTCAGTTGATTAAACATTGTGAATAATGTTTGCTGTCAAATTAGTCGTGCAATATTAAGAAAAGAATTAAAAGATGAAATGCTACTAAATTTCCAGGATTTTAAGAAAGCTAGTTTAGCTGGACTGCTTTCACACTTTCTCATTCCTTAAACCTCTCTCTTCCTTAAGCCAGCAACCATTAACTTACCTTTAAGCTCACACTAAGTGCTATTTAACACAGGGGACAGCAAGCCAGATAGGACTGGTTTTTAGTATCAGAGGTGTCTTTGTTGTGGAAAGATGTCAGCTCCCAAATGTTCACTACACTGTGCAGATCTGTGTACCTCAGGCAAGTTTATAGCTCAAAACCCATTTCCTTGGGGACTTATAGCAACTTGTAAATCCATGAGGAATTTTTCAGCACAGTTTATTCACAGATTAGACTTATAAGAGTAGATTCATTCTAAGGCTCTAATGTGCAACATTTTTTTCCTCTGCAAAGAACACTTGCTTCTCTTTTTCCACACTTCAGTTGGTGATCGTTTGAGAATTTACATCCTAAGTTATATTCCCCAATGACAGCAAAATCTTAGAGAACACTCCCTGTGGCTCCTCTCAGGGACCAATTCCTTTGAAAGCCTTTCTTTATGCAGCCTTGCCATCCACCTCCCACTCCCCAAAGCAACAATTTCACTAAAGTTTGTAGCTTGGGTGGATTTCTAAGAACTCAGATTCTTCTGGTCCTAGAAACCTAAAGTGAAGACAGCAGCTTTTCTTCTAGCTCAGGCTACTGCTGTGATAAGGGGTATAGAATAAGTAGAGGATTTCTATATAAAATGCTTCAAAGTTGTGCTGAAGAATTGGGTTTTTTTTTCTCTTCCTGGGGACATGTCTCTCCCCACCCCCAATGCTTTAGTTCCAAGCCACCTCCCATGGACCTTTGCTGATTCTGTGAGTTGTCATTGCACTGTCCTCTTCCCTCCACCTCACCCTCCAAAAAAGGATTTTGTATTTTATTCATCTTTGTATGTGTTGATTCCTTATAGTAAAATGTAACTTCTTTGACAGCAGGCAGCAGTCACTGTTTTATTTTTTTGTGTGTATCTGTATCTCCTGTGCCTAGAATAGTGCTTGACACATATTAGTCACTTAATAAATGCTTATGAAATGGGGTGAATTTTTTAAGAAGACTATTAAATGTCTTCAGAATGAAGCTCACAAATTTACTAGCATGTAACCCTGGGCAAATCACTTAACTGCTGTCTGCCTCAGTTTCCTCAACTGTAAAATAGGGAGAATAATGTTTACCAACCAGAGCTGTTGTGAGAATAAAATGAGATAATATTTATAAAGCCCTTTGCAAACCTAAAAAGTACTATATAAATGCTAGTTATTCTATTATAAATTGCCTCTTCAACCAGATATGTAGACTTCAGGCATTATCAATTGGTTCGACTTCTCACTCTGCGCCTGGTAGTTTTCACAGAATCATAAAATCTCAGAAGAGGAAGAGATTTTAAAAGCAATCTAGTCAAACCTCCACCTTAAAAAGAATCTCTTTATTCAACCAATGGTCATCTAGCCTTTGCCTGAAAACCTCAAGTAAGGACAATACATTCTGCTGAGGCTACCAATTTTTCTAGGCTCAGTGGCTTCCCTCCACTCAGAGCATCATTTCCCTTCAAGTTCTCAGATTTCACCATTTTTATTCCCAGTGGTTTCCAAACTCACCCCCTTTGAATGAATTTCAGTTCATATTTGTTTCAAAGGGATTGCTCTTTATTGGCTATAAGATGTAGAATGCCAAAGTTGGAAGAGACACTTGATACCCTCCAGCCCAAACCTCTTGATTAACAGTTGAGGAAACTGAGGCCCAGGATAGGGAATGACTCACTGAGGTAATTTTGCCACCTAACTTCACAGCCAGGACTAGAATTCCTGTCTCCTAATTGTTGGAATAGTTCTCTCTACTACAGTGAACTAAAGAGACAAGGCAATTGTAAACAGAAAGTTAGAATTAAGGTACTCTATAGCCCCTTCTGTCAGTGATGCTGGACAATTGCTACAGCAAAAGTAAGATAATATTTGTGAAAAGCACTTAGCACAGTGTCTGACACATAGTAGGCACAATAACAATGCTTATTCCCTTCCTTTTCTTTTTTACTAAAAAGACAATGAGTCAGAAAAGCTTAATTAAAATGTCAGTGCTATTACTACTGATGATCTATATGACCATGGGCAAGTGATTTAATCATTCTGGGCCTTAGTTTCCTCATCTATGAAATGACAGGGTTGAACTGGATCATTTCTAGGATCCTTTATAGCTCCAAATCTTAATCTAGCTAACATCTACTCAAAAAGCATCTTCATGGGAGAGGAGAGGTATGAAGAAGGGGGTCCCTGAAGCCCTGAATTTCTTTATTATTCAAATGGGTAAAGGGTATTTCTGACATTTTTGGGGGGTGTATGTATGTGTGGTGTGTGTGCGTTTGTGTGTGTATGTGTGAGAGAGAATTTTTTTCCATTGCAGACTTTTCCTCATACACATGCATACACTGTTCCTCTCCCCATTGTTCTGTTTCCCACTCTACTCTCTGAACCCAGATCCCTCTTTATATATTGTACATTATATAATAGACAATATTGTGTCTACCACATATTTTAAAACTTATTATCACTTGTTATTTTTGAGGATTTTGAATTAAAACAAAAGTAACTTTTTAAATTAAACAACAGATTTGTTATCCATTATTAACAATAAATTTTGTTGGTCAGCACTGAACTGATAAATAAATTTTTTTTCCTTATAAATTTAGTTACCTGAGACAAAGTAAAACACACACACACACACACACACACACACACACACAGAGGGAGAGAGAGACAGAGAGGGAGACAGAGGGAGACAGAGAGAATGTACCCACAGGCCCAAACCTGTCCTTATTTCTGATTCTCATTTACAGACTTTTGCCTTGTACTTAAATTTTACCTGACTTAACTTGTGAAGATGAAGTGAAAATTTCCAGCACAAGGAATATTTCAACATCCATAGTAAATACTTATTACAGTGTCTATGGGAGTGTTGCCTGTCCACCTTCTTTGACACAGGAGGAGGTGAGCCACACAGCATCTGTGACTCATTCTTCCCCGCCCCGATTCACTCATCTGGTTGGGACGATTCCTAGATGGTGAGGAGATGATTGGAATAGCTGCTGCCACAGGGAAGAGTTCATAGTTCCTTTGAAGTAAATACAGACTTTCTTTTCTGCAGAGAAACCCAGAAACATCGCATAGCACTTAAGAGCGCTGCTGTATGAACTTAGTGCCTTCTGGCAATTACAAAAATAAATGTCCAAGAGGCTGCTTTGGTTGAAAGACCATGTAACAGTTATAGCTTCCAGCAAAAGCCAGATATTAGAAGTGTTCTATTATTTCTATCCACACAGAAGTCAATCACAAACTATTTAGAAATCTAGTTATAGGCAAGGTTCTTGTCTCATCAATTCAACACATACATACATATATGTATATATACATATGTGCATGTAAACATATTTAATACATATAAATTCACACATATACATATGTGTGGGGTACAAAGACCCTAACCCAAACTGACTACTCAGAGACCTCAAAGTGAAGATAGGAAGTTTTATTAGAATCTCGTGAGAAGCGGGGGTCCAGTCACTGGAACAATGCCCAGGAGAGGAGGCCACAGTACAGAAGCTAAAGCTGGGTTAAATAAGAAAAGGGTTACAAACATTAACATAATTATTACTAATGAGGCTCTAATCTTGTTGGATAATATACAGTATAATACATGAAGTTCATTACGCAGGTACAGTAACAATCTTAGAATACTGAACCCCCTTTCAGTCTTACCCTAGACACATTCTTATCTGGACTTGAGTGCCCCAAGGCTACTGTCTGTTCCTCGATTGGTTAAATCCACCTGCTGCTGCCAGCTCCTTTCTATTCTTCGTTATTTTTAGTATTATCTAGGAGTTTCAGTCTGAGAACCAGGGACTGAGCTTCTTTCCCAAGGTTACTGCCTGTTCCTCCTTATCAGCAGTCTTGTTCAGCAATTCTTGCAGTTCTATAGAATCTTCACTCTTTTATGGTAAGCTGGGTGAGAAGGGCTGACTAGAATAGAGCAACTATATAGAAAGATTTCTAAAGTTTCAAAGTCACATAATTTCTAGAAAAAAATGGAAACTTAGGCCTAAGGCCTAAGGACTTACTTACTTTACAGAAAGTCTGAGAAACCACACTTTTACCTGTCCCATACACATATATAGCTAACCTTAAATTTCTCCTGCTGCACCAACAGGGGTTGCTCTCTGTTTTGTATCCAAATGGGGATATGTTTGGATGTATGAGGATACATGCTTGGCTTATTGGCTCTTGTCTGGGTTTCTCCAAAGCAGGCAGGAAAAGCTACTTAATGTGAATCATGAATCACATATGAGACAAGTAAATTATTCCTACACACAAAAGAAATATGAAAGACATGATACCCACTGGCATTTATAATAGAAGAAATTAAACAGTATTTAGTAACTTAACATGACTACTATTACAGTACACTAAGGTGTTGATACTTTGCCTCATTAGACTACAAAGCAGTTTGCAATACTACTAATTGAGCATTCTATAGTTAACCTTGGTTACGCAATATCCTTACAACTCTGTCGGTGAGATGACCAGGCTTGCACTCTCCTCTTGTTGACGGTCATCCTCTCTGAGAGAACTGAAGTAGTTGCCAGGAGCTATCTCTTTTCACCCTCTCTCCCTCCATTCAGCTGCAGCCTCATGGGATCTTCAGACCTCTCACATACCTAGGGTGAATAGTATAGAAGGAACCTTCAAGACAGCTTTTAAAGACAAATTTAATTGAAGAGGGAATTATCCGCAGACACTGACTGGCCTCCGTGAGCAAAGACCATAGGACTTCGAAGCCTGATGGATGAGAAGTGGGGACATGAGAACTTACCTTGGATGCAATCACCTGGGTGGAAAAGTAAGTTCACCCTAATAGTTTTCTATGTGAACTCATTATTATCACTAACAAGGTGATAGGCTTAGTTGCTTCTATATGACTATAGTAGTATAAGTGAAGTTAGTGCCCTCTAAATTTTTGCACTTATGGCAAAACCCCAGTTCTCCCTCCCTAGCTCTGGGTAAAGACCCTGAACAGTGAAGTAGCTAACATAATGCTTTAAATCATGATCTTGTAGAGGTTCTGTGCTTGGTATAATAGATCACTTAGAGCCTAAGGATTCAAAGAATCAATTCATTTAATTAATTTATATTAAAAAATCACCAGGTAAAATGAGTTCTCATTGTAGTTGAAAAAAAATTCAGAAAGATAAAATCAAATAAAAAACAAAAAGATTTCCTAGAGTTTCCAGAGTTCCCTGTCAAAATCCTAAAAACCACTCATACTGTTTTCGCCCAAAGGGCCCACAGCTGGATCCCAGATCAATGGGGGGGGGGGGGGGGGAGAGTTTGCAACGTTAACTCAAATCACCCCAGGTCTGCATTTTTAATTTCTCTATAGTCTCTGTGCTGATGTTATTGGAGTGGGGGGAGGTAGAAGGAGAGAAAAGGTGGGAGGGGGAGAGATGGGATAAGGGAGAGGTGTTAACTCTCTACTCCCCAGCTCCACCAGTATCCTGGTCCACAGAAAATACAAAGCTTTACCTAATAATGAATGGTTTATCTAAGATGCTAGCAACTTTGTAGGAATGCAACCAAATTGCATCCCAACTGGATCCAAGTTGGAAATAGTTTATGAAATGGAGAAGTATGTTTGAAGAAGCAGCTGAAGAAAATTCAATAAAAGCTATGGCTTATAAACAAAGTAGAAGAGGTAGGCATCTTCCATGAATGCCTTTGAGGATATTCTTCCCTGGAGCCACCTCTTTGGAATGTGAAATTGAATTTCAAGTTTCATACTTCCCAGACTAATATATGCATCCTGTCTTGTACCAGATGCCGCATGTTTTATCTTTACATGATAACATAAAGATGTTTTATCTTTAGTCCCTTATATCTAGCTTTTGGTTGCTGTTCAGTCATTTCAGCTGTGTCCAACTCTTTCTGACCCCATTTAGGGTTTTCTTGGCAAAGATACTGGAGTGGCTTGCCATTTCCTTCTCCTACTCATTTTACAGAGGAAAACAAAGCAAATAGGGTTAAATTGACTTGCCTAATATCACACAGCTAGTAAGTATCTGAAGCTAGATTTGAACTCAGTGAGTGGGATACATCTTCCATACCCTCTGTGAAGACTTCTCAGGGGGAGGAAAGAGGGAGAGAGAGATTATCTCGAAACCAGAGACAGACCTTTTTTAAGACCAGACAGACCTGAGTCCTGGGTTTCCTAAGAAATTATACAACTCAGGACCCTTCCCCCTCCCTTACTGCCACATTAGCATTAAGCCCTTTAGAAATCTTTCAAGACCCTTCCTTGCTTTATCATTTGCCAAACAGGGACATGTACATTTGAATTGGCTATACTCTGTTTCCCTGTTCTTTGTCTTTTTCATGCCTACGCTCTAAGCCCACCTCCCAGCCACTAAGGGATAGTGGTGGGTTTCTTTGTTCCTTGTCATTGGAGAGAATTTACCGCTTAGACTGTGAGCCCGCATCCCAGTCAATGGGAGCAAGAGACAGTGGTGGGAGGAGCTTGACTGCATCAGGGTATAAAGCCTTGTTTTGTTTTCTGTAACACGCCTCCTTCCATCAGTCCGTCCTGGTGAAAGCGATGCCCTCTTCTCATGAGAACTGAATAAAAGCTTCCTGTTCATACCCTGAGATATCTCTAAGTCTTTATAAATTTTGTAGGGAATTTTCGGGGTCCCTGTACCCCACGCATCAGGAAGATGAGTCTTCCTGACTACAGGTCTGGCATTCCATACACTGTACCACCTAGCTGTCCTATATACGTAGTAAATTACATATAATATATAGTATATTATATATAGTAAATTATATATGTAAATATAAAATTTGCCTTTTCTCAATATTTTTTTTAGTGATCACATAATATGTAGTTTATATTAGATATAACATGGTATAATACTCTATCTAATAGCAGTTCATTTTTTTTTACTTAATAGTATATTATTTTTTTCTAATTACGTGTAAAGATAGTTTTCAACATTCATTTCTAAATTTTTTTAAAATTAGTTTATTTTTAGTTTTCAACAATTCACTTCCATAAGATTTTGAATTTCTAATTTTCTCCCCCTGCTTCCCCTCATGCTTCCCCAGGACAGCATGAAATCTTATATAGGCTGTACTTATGCATTCATATTAAACATATTTTCACAGTATGCATGATGTAAAGAAATAGAACTAATGGTAGGAACCACGAGAAAGGAGAAACAAAAGAAAACAACAGAAGAAAGGAGAGCAAATAGTATCCTTTCATCTGCATTCAGACTCCAAAGTTCTTTCTCTGGATATGGATAGCATTTTCCATCATGAGTCTTTTGGAGTTATCTTAGATCCTTGCATTGCTGAAAAAGCTAAGTTTATCAGTCAGTCATCACACAATCAGCATTCATTTTAATAAGATTTTGAGTTCCAAATTTTTCTCCCTTCCCTTTCCCCTTCCCAAGAAGGCATGAAATCTGATATAGGTTATACATGTTCAATCATGTTAAACATATGTCCACATTAGTCATGTTGTGAAAAAAGAATCAGAACAAAAGGGGAAAAAACACAAGAAAGAAAAAACAAGAAAAAGTTAAAAAGTGGAGCAGTCCCTGTGAGCTGAGATATGGAACAGGAGCCAGTCCCCATGAACTGAGATATGGAACAGCAGCGAGAACTGCCTACCTGTAAATCCAGGCAAGAGTTGGGAGTGGTGAGCACATGGAGGAGAAGCTGTGGGGTTTGGAAGCCAGACTTGAGTCAAGACTTTACTTTGGATACTCTGTATTGACTGAAGAGATGGTAACTTACTGTGACCTTGTTTGTATTTTCTTCTACCCCTTAAGGATGATTGGTTTAAGGATGATTGAAAGTCAGCCTCGAGTCAAGATGAAAAAGGACTCTACTTGTATACTGTGTATTGATTGAGGAGATTATGACTTACTAAATGATTTGTTTTGCTTAAGACTATGTGGCCACCTTAGTAATAAATTGTTATATTGTTGTGAATGTTATGCTTTAGTTTCTTGAATGTTATGCTTTAGTTTATTCCTGAATAAATAGAGAGTTCATTATACTATGTGATTATACCTATAAAGTTATTCATAGCAGCAGTCCTCAGGACAGCTGCCATGACTGACTTTACAGATATTAAGAACTAGTGGATCTCTAAACCTTCAAGATGCCTTAGGGAGTGAAGGTAAGTTTGTGCTATGGCCGAGAGGGATATTTTGGGAGGAATGTCAGGCCAGGGAAGAGTGATGGATAGGTGGGTTCCAGGAAGCCAGAAGAACCAAAAAGAATAGTAATTAGAGAGTACAAATGAAGAACTGTTTCATAGATGCAAGAGGCTGCAATCTAGGAGTGAGACAAAAAGGTGGAGATAACAACTCTGTGTAGGAGAAAACAAAGCAAGGAGATTAATTTCAAATACATAGTAACACTTTATTAATTTGGATTTTACAGTTTCAAATTTTGGGATTACTCAGACCCAAAAGGTGGTGGGATGTGTAAAATTTGCCTTTTCTCAGTAACTATTTCTTTAGTGATAGCATAAGTTTAAAGCATAAAGAAGAATCTAGTAGGGGCGGCTAGGTGGTGCAGTGAATAGAACACCGCCCTGGAGTCAGGAGGACCTGAGTTCAAATCTGGCCTCAGACACTTAACACTTACTAGCCGTGTGACCTTGGGCAAGTCACTTAACCTCAATTTCCCTGCATTCCCCCCCTGCAAAAAGCAAAAGAAGAAGAAGAAGAAGAAGAAGAAGAAGAGAAGAAGACTCTAGTAGTGGTAGATGGGATCTAGAGTTGATATTTTAAAAACATCTAAAAACAAATGTGCTGATTACAAGTCATTTTTACATGCTCATTAAAATAGATCCTCTAAAGACCTCCTCTAGGCAACATTTTATTAATCTGGTTTGAGTTACTGTTGTTCATCCTTCATTTTCCAGGAGGACTGGTGACATCATGGGGTGAATTGGAATTGAGGCAGAGCTGTACAAAGTCATCAGCCTCACTCTGTCTTCCAGAGTCATTGAAGTTCAGTGACAAGACAGAAGTTAGGATGACTGCCAATGGCTTGGGGTATAGTGGATGACCTGGGTAACTTTCATGACTTTAATCTGATTCTAGTTACTGTTATTCCTCTTCTTTTGAAAAGGACCACTGAGATCATGAGGTGAATTGGGTTAGATTTAAGTGAGGCAGAGTTGCACAAAGTCATCAGCCTCACTCTTCCAGTCATTGAAGTCTAGTGGCAAGATAAAAGTCAGGACAGCTGGCAATGGCCTGGGATACAGTGGGTGGCCTTGGTGTCTTCCATGTCTGATCAGGCTCTAAGGGCTCCACAGTCTGCTTCAGCGGCTTTCATGGCTGTTGGAACAGATTATTCTGATCTGACTATTCCACAGGGGTAAGTCTTCACATGCTTTGAGTAAATATCCTCCTAATTCATTGATGGGTTTGAGGCCTGTTGATTACTCCCAACCTTGTTTAGTCCACATACATTGGGAGTTATAGGTCCTAGAGTCATAGCTCTAGAAACGGAAGGAGCCTCAGAGGCAATCTAATCCAACCTCCTTCTTTTACAGATGAGGAGACTGGGACCTGGGGAATCTCAGTGATGTCCAAGGTCACATATCACAGGTGAAATTTAAACCCAAGTCCTTCAACGTCTCATTCTCTGAACTTTTCCATCTGCTCATCTTCCAGCAGCCTTTTCATCATGGAGGTGGTCTGCTCTGTGGCCCTCTCTTCCAATTGCTGAGAACTTGGCCCAGATGCCCATTTCATGAAATACTCAGTCTACAGTTGTTTCATTCCTGGCTCCAACTTTTTACCTTTCAGACCTCTTCACCTCCTCACCAGGAGCCTCTGTCCTGCTTCCCCCTCCCCCTTCTTTTCCTGCTTTCTAGCTCCTTTTTATGTGGAACAAGTAGGTGGCTTGTTGTCCAGCGCCTAGTGTATACAGTGCTGTAATTGGAGTCAGGAAAACCCGGGTTCAAATCCTACCTCAGATACTTACTATTTGGCCCTCAGCAAATCACTTAACCTCTATCTCTATTTCCTCATCTGGAAAATGGGGATGATAACAATAGCACACATCTCTCAGAATTATTGTAAGAATCAAATTCAAAAACATGTAAAATGTTTTACAAACATTGTAAAAAGGTATGTGTTGTCTTTCCCATCTCTCCCAATTAGAATGTAAGCTTCTGAGTCTAGGGATTGACTCCTGGTACATAGTAAATGCTTAAGCAATACTCTGTCTACTACTATCTAGAGCCAGGACTCCTTTTTCTGTATCACCCCAATTCACCGTCTTCTTCATTTATAAACAACTGCCCCTGCTCCTACCTCATGGTATACACCCCCTGGAATCCCTGGAGGGATTCCCCTGCTCATGAGTATGACTATAGAAACACCCCTTCCCTTCTCACTAACATTGCCCCCAGAGCTATCTCCTTTTAGTCATTGCTGCTTACTGGAGCTCCTCACTCTCTGCCCCTTCCTTCTACTACTTCTATTGTTGTGGCATATCACTGGCCTGCTGAAGGTCCAGACATCTTTCCTCCAGTCTCTAGCGCCCCGGGATCTCTGCTCTTACTGTTGGAGCAGCCAGTTCAAGAAGTAGAATTTTAATTTTACTTCTATGGAATCCTGATTTAGATCTTGGAATGAGTTTGTCCATAAAACCAGTATTGTAGATAGATAAAGCATTCACTAAGCCCTTTTTATAATTCAGGCAATGTCCTAAAACCTGGAAATATAAGTATGAGTAAGCAAAAAGTCCTTGATATTAAAATATAAAGCACTTATTTATGTTCCAGTCACTGTGCTAAGAACTTTATAATTATCATCTCATTTGATCCTCAAAACTACCCTGAGAATGAGGCACTATTATTATCCTCACCTTACAGATGAGGAAAGCAAGGAAAAAAGAAGTTAAGCAACTTAGAGTCATTCAGCTCCTAAGTCCCTCAGGACTCCCTGACTCCAAACCACCTGCACGAATTCATAATACCTCCTTTCCCCTAACCCAGAATTTATGGAAATAGCCGACAGATATTTTTCCCCCCACAGGGGAGTGATGTAGTCAAACCTTGACATTAGAAAGATTGTTTTAGAATTGGTTTTCAGGATATTTTGAAGAGGGGAAACACTTGTCGGGGAGAAGAGGTAGGCGTCTATTATAATAGTCTTAAATCTAAGCTAGAAGTACTTTTGGATCTGAGCTACAGTAGTAGGACTGTCAATGGAAAGGAAGTGACAGATATAAGAGATATTTTGAGAAGTGCAATTTACAAACCTTGATAAGATTATTGACTTGGCTTATCCAGTCATCTATCTCCAATAAAATGTCAGCTCCTCCTAAGGCAGGGACAATTTTTTTTTTTGTCATCATATCCCTTGTGGCTAGCCTAGTGCCTTGCAAATGGCAGCCTATTAAGAACTATCATTAAGAACTACTTATTGGATGAATAAATGATTGGATATGGGGTGGGGAATGAGGGTAAAGGAAAATTCAAGGATGACCCTGAGGCAGGGGTGGGAAACCTGTAGCCTTGAGGCCACATATGATCTTCTAGGTCCTTGGGTGGGACCTTTTGATTTAGTCCAGGTTTTATAGAACAAATCTTTTTATTAGGGCGATTTCTTTTGTGAAATTTGGAATTAGTGAAAGGGTTAGACTTGGAGGCACTTAGGGTTAGAGTTGTGTTAGGGTTGGAAATGGGTCACATTTAAGGTTAGAGTACCAGGCATTTAGGATTGGGGTTAGAGTTGGAGGCAGAGAATTAGACTTGGATTGAGGACTTAGAGGGTCATCTGCTCCCACAGATTCCCCACCCCTGCCTGAGGTTTCAAACCCAAGTGATGGGGGTAGTGGTGGCATTAATAGTATTTAGGGGAAGTGAGAAGGAGGAACGTGTTTTGGAGGTGACTTCAATTTTAGACATGTCAAGTGTAAATTGTTGGTGCAACGTCTAAGTGAAGATTTCCAAAAGGCAACTGGAGCTTCATCTTTTCACTTAGCACATTCTATCTTATATTGTACATGTCTCCAAGTTAGACAGTCATTTCCTAGAGGACAGATCTGGGTCTCATTTCATCTCTGTCGTGCTAGCATCTATCAAAATGCTTAGCAAATATTTATCAAATTGCATTAAAATAATCCAGTTCAGAATCAAGAAATTTGGTTCCCTTTGGTCTTATTTCTTTTGGGTTTGTGTAAAGGTACACATTCCCACATAGAGACATGCCTTCTTTTTTGTGATGTTCTTTTAATGTCCTCTTTCAGATGCTTATTTCTTTAATAGAAGAAAACATAATTATTGATCCATGAATTCTCAGAGGACTGGGTTCCATTTCAATAGGCCAGGAGGTTACTTTGGATGTTAAATAAGACAGCTACCCTCCTTAGCTTCAGACACAAAGCTCCTCTGGGATCAAGCCAAGAGAGAATTAAAAAAGCAGGGCTGGTGGCATTCTAGGAGAAGGGGGTGGGCCTTGGAGATTTTCCCACACTCACATGAACTTTTCTTTTACTTTCTAGACTGAGAATTATTGCCCCTGTGGAAGTGTGTCTGTGTGTCTGTGTGTGTGTGTGTGTGTGTGTTTTAGAGGGAGGACTGAAGAGACTGGCTGGCATTGTTCTTCTACTATTTAATGCCAACTTCATCCTCCAGGAACAAGTCTTGATTCACTTTTAATACTATTTCTTGAGGTTTCCTTTTTATGTTAATTTTTTATTATTTAAAAAAAAAGTCTGCCATTATCTGGGCCCTAATTTGGCCCAGCGCCTCCATTCTTTTTTTTTTCCTTGAAGAATAAAGTAAGGTAGGTGAAACCAGTCAGACCAGGCTATCCATCTTACATGGAATTGGGTCTGCCATCAGTGAGTAGTCACTTGGGAGGAAATTGCTCACCCATGGGAAGTGAATGAACTCTTTCAGGGCTCTGGCCTTCTACACAGGGGAATAGAAGCAGCCCTCTGCCAAATAGCATGCTCACAGTGCCCAGATCAGGCATAAATTCGCTGTTTAGAGTTCAGATTCAGAAAACAGCTTATTTCTCCTGACTCTGGAGATAGTATCTGTTTGCTCTCTGTCTTCCTGGTTCCTCAGAACTGGGGTCTCCACTTAAAAAGCTAATGATGTCTAGAGGCAAAGGGGACTCTCAGCTCCATAAACAGGGGTGCTGGTTGACACCAGACCCTTTTGTTTGTTTGTCCAAAGGAAGATGGAACCTTGTTGTCTTGCCACATCAAGTTCAAAGTGGCTGAGGCTACTTCTGTTTGAGGATAATTAATCAAGGCTGAGATGTTTATAAATGAATATTAGCTTCTCTGGCAGATCCTCTATAATTGTTCCAAAGCATACTACCTCCTTCCTCTGACGTGTTTCAAGTAATAGTACACTGTAGGAGAATTTAAGCTGGGTAGTTTCACTTCCAAATCAACAAAATGGATTTTTTTTCTCATTGATCAGAGGCTAAGAAGATTAATAAGTTGATAAGGAAGTGGAATTCCTGTGTTTACTGGGAACCTATTTAATTGAAAGAACATCCAGTTGCCTGCCTTCCTGTTTAGAAAAGACCCTTTTTTGATTAGCATGCCAAAGGCGGAATTCACTTTTTTTAATGCTTGGTCCTGACTTCAGCTAGGCAGCTTGGTGGTGGAGTGGATAAAGTGCCTGGCCTGGAATCAGGAAGATTCATCTTCCTGAGTTCAAATCTGGCTTCAAATACTTCTAGCTGTGTGACTCTGGGCAAGTCACTTAACTCTGTTTACCTCAGCTTCCTTATCTGTAACATGACCTGGAGAAAGATATGTCAAAATACTCCAATATCTTTGCCAAGAAAACCTCAAATGGAATGATGAAGAGTTGGACATAACTGAAATGACTGAATAACAACAATCTGACTTCATAGGGTCATAGGATGAAGGGTCTAGATCAGGAGTAATGAGTTGCTTTCTGGATCTGAACTCTGAACACTGAATCCATGTCTGAGGCAGGCACGGTAAGGAAAGAGACCTTGGAGACTACAGAGTCCAAACTCCTCATTTTACTGATAAAATATTAGGTTCCGGTTCTGAGGAAATGAAGTGATGATTTGACCAAGGTCACACAGGTGCTAGATATCAGAGAGGAAATTGAAACCCAGGTCCTCTGACTCTAGAACTAGCACCCCTTTTCATTTTATGATGCTGTCTTACTTTGTAAAAAAACTCATTTAGACCAGAGAACAACTTGAATTCCATTGGATTGGTCTATCACGGCTTGTGGAGGGGTTAGGTGTCTCTTTCAGTGTTTAGCTACTACCAGAGTGACATCAGGAAGAAGAGAGTTCACTAAATCTTAATGACAATCATGAGATAAATTTTTTGTATATTGTTGCAATTGTAATAGCATGTGACAGCTCTGAAGGGTGACCTTGCACAGCCCTCCCTCATTCAAATCAAAGTCAACTACAAGTCCGGTCATCCTCTCCCTGACGTCATGGTCCTCTTTGAGAATGAGGAACAAACACACCCTGTGAGTAGCCCAAGGTGCCTGAACGGGGACCCAGCCAGTTGGGTAACTCAGCTTGTACTTTTCCTCTCCATCTCCATCTCTATGTCCCTATCCCTTTCCTTCTCCAAAGGAAGGTAAATTTTGATGGCCAAAAGCTACCTAGTTCACTGGGGCTCAATTTCACTGGCTAAATTTCTTTTCAAAGATCAAACCTTAAACCCATTTCACTCTGGAGCTGATAGGACAATAGCTCCCTGACCAAGAACCACTTAATGGCTATTTTGGGGGCCCTCCTGGCACAGAGTGAATGTAAACTGTTTTTGGCCAGCAACCCTGAGGGTCTTCCTCTCCCAGCCTGATTTTTTTTTTTATTGAAGTGTCCATCCCTTGACTCGATTCTTAAAGAGGCCTATTCACTGAATGGGAGTCGCCTCACTCAAAGTGAGAACCTGAAAAGACCTTAACTTAAAAGGACCAAAGTCTCCCACTGCATCCTGGGCCATCTCAAGTCATTCTAATGAATATCCGACCACCGGACTCAGATGGTTCCAGCGGAGAAACTGAGGCTGATGACTTTGCACAGCCCTCCCTCACTCAAATCAAAGTCATATCATCATCTCCCTGATGTCATGGTCTTTTTCGAGAAAAAAGGACAAAAACAAAAACAGGACAATAGGAAGAAAGTAAATGACATGATGGAAAAACATGAATTTGTTCTGACTTTTTGGCTTCTCTAAGAATGAGCATGGCATAGTAGAGAGAGCACTGGACTTGGAGGCAGGAAGATTTGGGGTCAAATTCCACAGCAGACACTTAATGGTTGTATCGGTCTATGTAAATCATTTAACCTCTGTGTGCCTCAGTTTCTTCCTCTAAAATAAGAGATTTGGGCTTCTAGTGGCAGGAAATTGACATATTTTCCCTTTCAGGAGATGAGCCATATCCTTTTTAAATGAAGCTTCTATTGCAGTGTTAAATAGCTACTCCCTCTGTTTTGCTTTCCTTTAGTCCATTGTTCACTAGGGGACAATTGAAAGATGGACAGGACCTACCCTGTCTCAGAACTCCAAGACCAGTGACAGATTAGCAGCTCACCAAGCCCTCCTCTTCCAGAAACTCAACAAATTCTCCCCAGGCTAATGACTGCACTAACTGTGAACTCAGCCTGATTGTATGTTTTCTGTTCTAGTACTTAGAATGAATCAAGCAATCAACAAATATTAATTAAGTAATTAAGTACCTACTTGGTGCCTTGCTCTATGCTAGGTGCTGGGTGCTAAAAATGCAAATATAAAGGATGAAACAATTCCTGTTCCCAAGGACCTTACATTCTAATATAGGAACAAATATATTTTAAAAAGAAGAACAAGAATAAATACAAATCTATACTAAGTAGTTAAATACATGATTGTTTGGGAGATAGAACATTTGGGGATATCAAGATGGGTTTCCTGTTGAAGGTGGTACTTGAGCTGCATCTTGAAAGAAGAGGATTCTGTGAGGTGGAGGGTGAGAAGGGAGGGCATACTAGGCTTTGGGGCTAGTTAGTAGACTGGCAAAGGCATAGACTGTCATGGATGGAGTGTCATCTGGGAGGAATGGAGAGAAGGCCATTTTGACTAGATCACAAAGTATAGGAGGGAATGGTAATATCCAGTGAATCTGTAAAGATAGAGACCAGGGATTTGCTAATAAGTGTTTAACAACCAGCTCTCTGGGGGAAAAAATACATATACAAATACATATATATATATATGTATATATATATACACACACACACACACAAATATATATATATATATTAAACAAAGTGGTGTCTTATGGCACAGTTTTGCTTAATTTGCATTGTTTCTTTGGGGTCCTGTAGTGGTAATGGGATTTGAAGATCTTCCATGGCCCTTGTATTGGCAAGCTAACAGTTACTTAGCACGTAGTTTCAAGCTCATAATTATCTCAAGTATTAAGACCCAGAACTTGTGAATCCCACAGTGGGATGAGCTTGCTGACATAACAAGATGGGGCAGGACAGGGAGGAGCTAATACCTTTTATATAAAGGAAAGCCCAAGTTAGAGAGCCAGAATTTCTGGGAGTAAGCAGTGTGAAGGCTGAGGAGAAGACATTTGGAGAACAGAACTTGTTGTGGTAGAACTTCTACTGAGAACTGCTGGGAGGGAGCAGGAACTGCTGGGAGGGAGCAGCTAAAGGATGAGCAGCTACTGTGAGTGAGGAGAGGAGGATCTTTGCCTGAGGGAGCCTGTTTTGTTTTGAAGGCTTGGGAATGTGGGTGTTTGCTGTATTAACTATGTGCACCAACTTGGTGGTTACTGTAATGACTTTGATCTTCTGATTCTGGGACTTGGCTTTCTGGTATTTGAATAAATGCTTTAGTTTTGTCCTCCATGTGGAGAGCCTGTTACATTTTGGAATTCACAACTACACCAGCATATTTATAGTCACCATAGGCTCTGTAAATATTGCATTGGTGTTACAGGTCCCCTCTTAAAGTTAATGCTGTCTAGAGGAAAAGGGGGAGATCAGCTCCATAAACAGGGGTGCTGGCTGACTGAGGTCACTGAAGTTTTTTGTTCCTTTGTCCAAAGAAAGATGGGACCTTGTTGTCTTGCCATATCAGGTTCAAAGTGGTTGAATCCACTCCTGCTTTAGGATAATTAATGAGGGTTGAACTGTTAATAAATATTAGCTTCCATCACTTTCTTAAGTCTAGACAATCAAGAAAACATAAATCAAGCCCTGATTTGAGATATTTGCTGATTTTTAAGGTGTAAAAGCTCATACTGAAAATATAACCATTAACTCCCCAAGAAACTGACTTGAACTGGCTCCATGGAAGTACTGGTTGGGGTCAAGTCATGCAAGGCTTTAAAAGCTTGTCCCAGGGACAAGAGACGCTGGAATTAATTGATTAGGGGAGTCACATGGTCAGATCTGCACTTAAGAAAGACCCATTTGGCATCAGTGTGTAGCACGGACTGAAGTGGGCAGAGACTTGAAACAGGGAAACCAATTAGGAAGCCGTTGCAATAATCTTTGACTTCTCCAGCTGCACTTGTGTTGAAATTCTTTGGCTTCTTCATCATGCCCCTAGCCATGTACCTTTCCCTTCCTACTTCCTTTTCAGCTTCCTTTTGTGCATTGTCTATCTCAATTAGATTGTAAGCTTCTTGGAGGCAGGGAGTACCTTTCTCACCTGAGCATCCCCAGAGTTTAGCACAGGGCCTAGCACAAAGTAGTAAGTGCTTAATAGATGTTGATTAGTTGGCTGACTGACAGTTTTAGGCAGGAGGTAATTTAAGGCCTAAGTAGGGTGGTGAGGTTGTGAATAGAGTAGAGATCAGATGTGAGAGGTTTCATGGAGACAGAAGTAAGATGTTGACAACTGATTAGATATGTGGGGTGAGGGATAGGGGAGATAAGCCCACTTGCCCAATAGAGACACCCTTCTCTTTGTGCCAAATAATGTATCTCCCTGCCTAAACTTGTAACAAATGCACAGAACAAGGCCTTTTACTGACTTGCATTCTAAAATGTAATAAGAAGGGTTTCCCTGACACACTAAGATGTGATGGCTTCTCTCTCTGGTCACTTTCAGCTTTCCATTCATAATCCAGCAACCCTATGATTAATACCTTTTCTGGAAAGGCCCACACTGGAGATAGATTTTTTTTTAATTTGGGGCATAGCTGAAGAAGACTGGCGAGACAAGAAGATCTGTTGATATATATGCTATAGGTGTGGTATAGAAAGAGCAATGCAGATTCCGGCTTTCATATTAAGGAGAAACAAACTGTCAAAAAATTCTTACATGGAACAAGCCAGAAGCTAATTGTTCAAAGAGGATGATCGTCTCTTCAGGGCTCAATTTGGAAGTACCAAATTGAGATTTTTTTTTTTTTAAAGCAATTGGGGTTAAGTAACTTGCTCAAGGTTACACGGCCAGTTATTATTTCTGGGTGTGGTGCTGAGTATCTGAGCCTGGATTTGATCCAGGACATCCCGACACTGGAGCCGGTGCTCTTACTCGCTGAGCCACCTGGCCGCCCCTAAGCAATTGGGGTTAAGTAACTTGCTCAAAGTTACACGGCCAGGTGTTTCTGGGTGGGTGCTGAGTATCTGAGCCCAGATTTGATCCAGGTCATCCCAACACTGGAGGCGGTGCTCTTACTCGCTGAGCCACCTGGCCGCCCCTAAGCAATTGGGGTTAAGTAACTTGCTCAAAGTTACACGGCCAGGTGTTTCTGGGTGGGTGCTAAGTGTCTGAGCCCGGGATTCGATCTCCTGGTCTTCTCAACACTGGAGCCAGTGCTCTTACTCACTGTGCTACCTGGCCGCCCCTTGAGATTTTTTTTTACCAACTTTAGCAATTTCCAGCACTTGATACAACTGGTACACATACAACACAGGTTTACTTTTCAAGTATTACAATATTTTGGTTCAATGACCCTGGACTTAACTTTTCAGTGCCCCTAGATCACTTTCTGAGACTGTGAGTTACAGGGAAGATGCTGACCTGCATTGGTAGAGGGAATTTCCTCATCTGAGAGCTCCTCATGTCAATGAAATCATAGGTCCAGTAGTTATCCCTAACCGTAATAAGACCTTTAAAAACCCAAATGTCTTCAAAAACTTAAACATGTTCTCATACTTATGAACTTAAGATACTGACCTTTCCTGCTTACCAAGATGCTAGAGGCCTTTTGTTGTCTGCACAGGGTGGGGAGGGGCAGAGGGGATCTCTTCACCTGGATTGTAACTTGTATCCCTAAAAACTAGGAGGCAGTGAGTGACTTGCCCAAGGTCACAGAGCTTTTATGTGTCAGAGGCAGAATTCTAAGTTACATTTTCCTCTGTCCGAGACTGATTCTCAATTCATTATCTCAGACTACATCCACCAGGCCAGAAGCCAGTAGAGGCTAGAATTTGCCTTTGCTGAGGCAGATCTAATTTTACTTCCTTAGAGATAACAAAAAGTTCTGGGCATTTTTTGTTTGTGTGAACATTTCTGTTGGAATTACAAAATGTTGAGTTGGAATCTCAGTAGTCATCTTGAAGAGGGTTAGGGTTGCTCTGGAGACCCCAAAATACCAACACTCTGGGTCCTGCCTAATGAATTCAACTCAAGTCTTCTCAGCCAAAGAAAAGCAAAGTTGATTAAGAGTTCACTTGTATTGGACACAGAGTAGGTCTGTGCTAGGTCATTCTATTGTGCTGTCACTATTGTATGGCCTCTCACAAACATGAAGACAGGATGGGGTCTTATATTCAGAAGGTTGTGGGAGGAGTCTAGGGGTGGTCTAGGGAAAGAGTTTGGGGAGGGTCTTCAGGAGGAGTTAATGAGGTCAGTGAATGATTAAGGGTGGGAGGCCACCTGGAGACTACAGACAATGGTGGGCTAGGCCAATTCAAGGGTGGAGGCTCAAGGGTGGGAAGTCTAGTAACAGACTTGCCTCATGCAAATGCCTCATCAAATGAGATGATTTAATTAGAGTTCAAGGGGGGTTCCCAGAGCCTGTACTTCAAGGACTCAAGGGGAGCTTGAGGGGGCTCCCAGAGCCCCTATCTCATCAATCTGACCTAATTCATTCTTGAATAAACTCCCCAAATGACATACTTGAGCAACAGTCATTCAACTTTTACTTGAAGACCTCCAAGGACAAGGGAAAGAGAGCACACCAATCAATCCATAAACATTTATTAAATGCCTACTATGTGCTAGTCACTGGCTCCAAAAGCAGTTCATTCCACTTTTGACAACTCTGATTATTAGAAAAGCTTTTATTGATGCATGCCCAATCCAAATTAGCCTCCTTTTCACACATTGTTCCTGGTTCTGTACTCTTGGTTAACGAGAAGAACACATTTGATCTCCCTTCCCCACATTAATCCTTCCAATACTTGAAGAAAGCTACCATGTTTCCCTTGAAAGTGAGGAGAAGCCAAAGGCATGTTAAGACAAGGTTGGCCAAATAAGTTCCTGTAGTTTATCAAAATTTCAGGCTGTTAATCCTTCTGCAGTTCAAAGCCAGCCTCTGAAGTCAAGAGCCTGCTTAGATGTTGCTCCTAGGGGGAAATTCATCTGGAAAAATAAACACTCTCTAATTATATACTAAAATCAGACCTGCTGATAAGAATTGGAGGCTGGAGAGTGTTTTGGCCATTAGGTAAGCTGTCATCTAAACAGTACCAACATAAAGGTACAGATTTTTATAATAATTCTCCTTCGAAGACCAGCCTGACCTGACAATACCATGGATAAATGAATAATACTAGTTTTGGCTAAGAAATCTTTGCTTTTTCCCATATTCCCAGTGGTTGATGGACAAAAGAGGCAGTAGGTTCCTGTTCTTTGTGAACTTCAGGTTGAGCCCCTGAATGAGAGCTCTCCAAAAACAGAATATTCAGATTGGAAGGGGTGGGTGTGGGGGAGAGTCATAGTCTTTCCTCCTTACCCTCCCTATCCCCATACACTGGATGTTTTCAAGCAGAGTCTGGAATGCTGCTTGTGGGACACATAGACAAGATTTGCAACAGGTATGTGTTACATTAGAAAGTCTCTGGGGACCCTTCCCATTCTTTGCTTCTCAACTCCATTGAATTCAATAGAACTTCATACTGCTGCCTTGAAAGCTGTAATCTTGTGTATGGTGTAGTGTGTATGACTTCATTAACTGAACTATTTGATTCAGTCCCAGTTTCAATCATTCCAGATAATAGAACTCTTATTTTTTCTTAACCGACATAAAGGCTTGCTTGTCCCCTCCCTGGGTCTGTTCCAATTTGCATGTGTGATCCATCTTCTAAATTCTATACCTCAAATCTTGTCAACTTCGATTCCTGTTCTCTTTTCCTTTGGCAGTTCTCCCTGACAAATCCAACCCTCCTATTCCTGCCTTCGATCCCAAATCCTCCTGCCTCTGAAAAGCTTCCCCCTTTGAATTACTCCCTAATTTTTTAAATCTCTCTTAATCTACTAATTCTTCCCTGTTGCCTACAAATCAGTCCACTTCTTCTCTATCATAAAAACAAAATATACAAAAACCCTTCCCTTGACCCTGTTATCCTTTCAATTTATCATTCAAAATCTCCTCTTTCATACCAAACTCTTAAAAAGCTAACCATAATTTATTACCTCCTGCTTTTTCACCTCCCAATTCACTTCTTGACCCTTTCAAGACTTCTGACCTCCCCATTGTAATGAAACTATTCTCTCAAAGGCCACTAACAATTTTCTGAATGAAATGGTCTTTTCTCCTTCATTTCTTAGAATCATTTAAGATTATTAACCACTCCCTCTTCTTAGAGCAGGGATTCTGAATCTTCCTTGTGTCATGGAGATCCCCGAGTCAATATAGTGAAGTCTAGGGCCCTTTTTAGAATAAATTTTTTTTTTTGCTTTTTGGAGGGTAGTTGGGGTTAAGTGACTTGCCCAAGGTCACATGGCTAGTTTTTGTGTTAAGTGTCTGAGGCCAGATCTGAACTCAGGTCCTCCTGACTCCAGGGCCAGTGCTTACTCACTGAGCCACCTAGCCGTACATAGCATAATTTTTAAATGCAGATAATAAATACATAGAATTACAAAGGAAACAAATACAATTGATGTAGTTACTTTAAAAAAAGTTTTTAAAAGATAAGCTCATAGACTTTATCTCTTTCCTCTCTTTTCATGTTTTCCTGCTTCTATCATTATTGTCCTTTAGTCATTTTTCAGTCACATCTGACTCTCTGTGACCCCATTTGGGATTTTCTTGGCAAAGATATTAGAGCAGTTTACCATGTGCTTCTCTAGCTCATTCTACAGATGAGGACACTGAGGCAAACAAAGTTAAGTGACGTGCCCAGAGTCACACAGCTAGTAAGTGTCATGAGGTCTGATTGGAACTCAGGTCTTCCTGACTCCAGGCCTGGCGCTCTACCCACTGTGCCACTGAGCTGTCCTCTTATTCTTTTCCTACTTGTTAAGGCTTCTCCTCAGTCTCCTTTGCTGGATCACGATCTGTGTCCTACTGCCTATGTATGGGTGTACCCTGCAGGTTCTGTCTGGGACCCTTTCCTTCTCTACTCTTTTGGCGATTTTTTTCAGTTACCCGTGTTTCCC